>NC_056741.1:347551979-347851979 GCF_019279795.1 Protopterus annectens | reverse complement strand
AAAACCTTGTTCCCATGAATTATCACATTGATGGTAGTCCACAGAACACAGGAGGAGTTATAAGAGATCTGTGAACATAGGTTGACAGCAACCTCTCTTTTGGCCACCACGTTGCCACTGTGGTCAGAAAGTCCTTCTATTTGGCATATCTCATTACTAAGGGTTTTGCATCCAGGAAGAAAGAGGTCATTGTCTCCCTCTACTCTTCCCTCATTAGGCCAGTCATTGCGTACAATGCCCCATTTGGTATGTACCTCACTAGAGACCTGCAACAACTGGAGAGGTCGCAAAAGTACCTCACAAAGAGGATCCTAGACCTTAAACACTTGTCCTATATGGACAGACTATTCTCTGTCTCATATCGCCTACTTAGTGGCGATCTCTGCTTGACTTAAATCCATGCCTGACCCAGCTATGTTAGAAATGCTACATCTAAAGAGATCCCAATCCCTCCACACCACATGCTCCAGAGACCTCAACCTCATTACCACAATCAACAGAACAAGCTGGAGGGACAAGTTCATAACCCAGAGACTGCCCATGCTAAGGAATAGACTTCCCATATATGTCAAACTGAGCACCTCACTGGCCCTCTTCAAGAGCAATCTTGATGAGTGGATGGGAAATGGAAAAATCACCCCAGGGTTCACTCCAGTGGCTCTACTCGGCAGAGACACTGGGAACTAAGGTTGGGTGGCACAATGCCACTATAATCCTATGGGCTAGGCTTGTAAAGGCTCCAGGGCTATTAGCCTAGTACACAGATATGAACCTATGAACTTTCAAAAGGAAATGGAATGGGTTACAAAACAGATGGAATCATCATGGGACATTAGTCTCATGTAAGACTTTTCCAAGGATAAGTAAAAATGTGGGCAATGAACCAATCCAGGATAAAATGAAGTGTTTATCTAGAAGACTCCCTGATACACTTGGTGATTTCAGTCCAAGCTGAGAGGAGACAAGTCATTTAAGAAGGCTGCTGAGGCATGACGCAGATTTAACAGATAATTCATCTGAGAACTTGGAGAGTCAGAGTAAGAATCACATCATGGAGAACTGTTTCCATGGCAGCAGGCAGAACTGTTAAGCCTAGGCTGCAGTGAGGGGAGCAGGCAACATGAGCAGGGAAGGTTTCTAGAAGAGATGAAGAGCCTAGCAGTAATGGAACAGAAATCAATGACTTGGAGTAGTGATTGATAGCACCGTCAAATAATAAATATCTGGCTACAATGTATGATGGCTTAACTTTATTTAACCTTTGTTAACCAGATTATTCCCACTAGGCTAGTGGTCTCTTTTCAGTATTGATGCAAGGTGACATTTATATTGCTATAGGAAATTTGTTCAGGGCATCAGGGAACTTTCTCTACCTGTTTCAATAGGTGATGTTGGATCTGTTACATCCACCTGAGATACCACCAACCCAAGCAGATGGGACCTTGGTTTAACATCTCATCCTAAGGATGACATGCTCCAGAGTGTAGCAACCCCCTCTTAAGGTTCACTAAACTGCAGTGTCTGCAATCCAGCTAGCTGGTGTTGGAGTAGTACTGTTGGTACAGAAACTGAGTAATAGTTGTAAAGAAGAGAAGACAGCATACCGGCTTCTATGTCTCTGCAGTTACCCTGGCACTGATTTGATCCATTTCATACAAACCATGTATCTTATATGTATAGATTATTATTAGTAGTATTATTATTACAAGTTCAATATTATAATCAAACTGATAGACATAACAAGTGTTAATATGAAAAGTGCATTAAATTCCATCTTCTTAACACAGAGAACACCTGATGGTCTGCAATAAACATGGGAAAGAAGATTTGATATGGTGCAATATTAATGCAAAGAAGAAAGCCAAGTTAACAAATATAGAGAAGGCATTCTCAAAGATATTTGAAAAGAAATACAGGCAAAGATATCCAGATATGGAAAATTTCACAATAAAAATATTAATGGCACATAGCTGTAATGTAAAAAAGACGATTAGTAAAGTAGAAGTTAACGAAATAGAAGTTGAAGTTATGGAGTACCTGCGAAGTGAAGGATTTAATGTGGTAGGTCTAAAACAGACTACATCACAGCATGATGGAGAGAGTCCTCAGAATAAGGAAAAGCAAGGAGATCAGGAGACCTGAATAAGAAATATGGACGGGGAAAGGAAAAGAGATTTAATATGGTGGAATATTTATGCAAAGGAGAAAGCAAAACTAATGAATACAAAAAGAGCAGCACCAAAGATATTAGAAGAAAAATATATTGAAAGGAATCTAGATATGGAAAACTTTGCAATACAAAAAATAAGAAGACTAAGAGGAAAAGTAGAAAAATAGATTAGTAGTGGAGAAGTCAAAGAAATAGAAATTGAGGTTATGGAACAGCTGCAATGAGAAGGATTCAGTGTAGTAAATCAAATACAGAAAGCACCACAACAGGATAGAGCAATGGATATCCAAAGCCGAGTGACGTCTCCAGGCGTTTCTACAGTTACACCCTACTGCCCCTCTAGGCGTCAAATATTGCCTGTTCATATTTGCATTAATAATTCCAAAACCATGTTACATACAAGGTATCAGAAAATTTTATCTTGAAGCATACATGATAGCAAACACAATTGTATTGATATATGACCTCTGTCAATGGATATTTGTTAAAAATGTAAGGTGATAACTTCAATTTTTAAATGCTGAATCCACACCACTAGGAGTCAAAGGTCCACTGGAGGGAATGAGTTAAGGGGAAACCAGTGGAACAGGAAGCAATTGGTCAGGTGCCATATCAAGATATTTTGGAGCCGTCTACAGGAAACCAGTATAAACATTCAGTTGAAACTAGACAACAAAGAAAGGAACAGGAAACTGTGGAAACTCTGATGGAGTTAATGTTGAGGAGTGATAGGCCAGTGAGTTCCCATATGACAGAACAACAGATGACACAGGATGAAATTGAAGAGAATGTGCCACAGGAAGATGATATAGAAGTTTCTATAGAATGCCCGCAGGAAACGGAAAACAAGGGATGTGCCCTCAGTATGAAAGAAAAGGAGTTGAGAAGAATTGCTTGATTTAATAGACAAAGAAAGACATATCAAGATCAATGAGAGAAAGACTGCAGAAGGTTAATAAAACTCCAAATGTCAGAAGCTTGATAAAACAAATGAACACAGTAATTAGGACTGTCCATAGGGATCCATGCGATATAACAGAAGTAAACAGACTATATTACTGTGCTGCTAAATTAATAACTGATAAAATTCTAACACAGGAACATAGGTTAGTGAGGGAAAACAGGGGGCAAAAGCAAATACCATCATGAAAATATCGACTAGAGAAAACTATAAAGCAGCTAAGACAAGAAGTGTCATTGTTAGAAGATTATCGAAGAGGGAATAGATCAACAAAAATACTAAGAAAGATAGATGTGATAAAAGCAATGTGCAGTATTAGAACAGACCAGGATCTATTATGCACTATTGGAGATAGCAAACCAAAAATTTCAAAACAGGCGTAAAGACTTAGAAGATGCGATGATAAATATAAGGGAAAAGCACAAAATAAGGAATTTATTGATGACCCAAAAAAGTTTTATAGAGAATTGGGAAATAAGGTAAAATGGAATTGAAAGACTGCCAAAAAAAGAGGAAGTAGTTACATTTTGGAGAAGTATCTATGAAGATCCTGTGGAACATAACAAAGATGCTAAATGGATAGAAGAAGTAAAAGAAAAAATAAGAAGTTTAAAGGTACAGGATATGAAATGGGATGAAATAACAGCCAGAAAGATTGAAACAAAGTTGAGAAAAGCCTCTGACTGGAAAACCCCAGGCCCAGATGCAGTACCTAACTTTTAGGCTTAAAGTATTCACTTCTTTGCACGAGGATTTAGCCATGAGCAAGAACTATTTATATGCACACCCCGAACACACACCACACTGGTTAACAACAGGAAAACAATGCTCTTACTTAAGAGCGAACCTGCAAGCTACCATAATAAGTATAGACCAATAACTTGTCTTCCAACGATCTATAAACTTCTTCTTCTTCTTCTTCTTTCAGCTGCTCCCGTCAGGGGTCACCACAACAGATCAACTGTTTCCATTTCTTCCTGTCCTCTGCATCTTGCTCTGTCACACCAACCACCTGCATGTTCTCTCTCAGCACATCCATAAACCTTATCTTAGGCCTTCCTCTTTTCCTGTTACCTGGCAGCTTCATCCTTAGCATCTTTTTCCCAATATACTCTGCGTCCCTCCTCAGCACATGTCCAAACCAACGTAATCTTGCCTCTCTGGCTTTGTCTCCAAACCTTCCAACCTGGACTGGAAATCCTGTCTGTCCTTGTCACACCCAGTGCAAATCTTAACATCTTCAACTCTGCCACGTCAAGCTCTGACTCCTGCCTTTTTGTCAGTGCCACTGTCTCCAACCCATACAACATAGCTGGTCTCACTACCCTCTTGTAGACCTTCCCTTTCACTCTTACTGGTACTCGTCTGTCACAAATCACTCCCGACACTCTTCTCCACCCACTCCATCCTGCCTGCACTCTCTTCTTCACATCTCTTCCACACTCACCATTACTCTGAACTGTTGATCCCAAGTATTTAAACTCATCCACCATTGCCACCTCTACTCCCTGCATCCTCACCATTCCTCTATCCTCCCTCTCATTCACACACATATATTCTGTCTTAGTCCTGCTGGCCTTCATTCCTCTTCTCTCTAGAGCATATCTCCACCTCTCCAGGTTCTCCTCCACCTGTTCCCTAATCTCACCACAGATCACAATGTCATCTGCAAACATCATAGTCCACAGGGACTCCTGTCTGATCTTGTCTGTCAACCTGTCCATCACCATTACAAATAAGAAAGGGCTCAGAGCTGAACCTTGATGTAATCCCACCTCCACACATGGGAATTGATGCCGACAGAGCTTATAGTCATTTAGAAGAAAACTCAATTATGGCAGTAGAACAAAAGGGCAATAAATAAAAGTCATATAGAACAAAGGATCATTTGTTATTAAACAAAATTATAGTGGAGAACTGTAAGAAGGGGAAGAATCTAAGTATGGTATGGATTGACTAGAAAAAAGCATTTGATAGAATCCCACATTCATGGATAAAAGAGTGCTTAAAAATGTATAAGATGCACCCTACACTGATTGACTACATTACAGTAACCATGAAACAGTGGCAGACCACTTTGCAATTAAGCCATGATAAAGGAAGGATTATTATCCCAGGGATAAAAATTCAAAGGGGGATATTCCATGGTGACTCTCTGTCACCGTTGCTTTACTGCCTTGCCATTAATCCATTAAGCTGTTTACTTAACAGCTTAGGCCATGGCTACAATTTGGCTTCTAGAAAATAACAAAGTCTAATGACTTCTCATCTTCTCTTTGATGATGAATTAAAATATATAGCTCATCAGATGAGGAACTGAAAGCACAGCTGCAAGTTGTCAAAAGTTTTTCAGATGATATTGAATATCATTTGGTCTTGATAAATGTGCAAAATCAACGTTTAAAAAAGGAAAACTGCAGCACCAGGAAAACATCAGTTTGAGACAAGAATGTGATATAAAATAACTTGACCAAGAGGGAGTATATAAATACTTGGGAATTGATGAAGGATCAGTAATAAAACATGAACAAATGCGAATAAAGCTCAGTTAAGAGTACTTTAGAAGACTTAAATTAATCCTGAAAACAGCATTGACATCTAGGAATAAGATCCAAGCCATAAATCAATTTGCTCTTTCTTTCCTAACGTATAGTTTTGGAGTGATTGACTGGCCCCAAAAAGTGTTGGATAGATTGGATATTAAAACAAGAAGGATGCTTCATGCTCACCAAATGATTTGTAAAAATCAGTGTATACCAAGATTATATAGTCCCCGTTCCAAAGGAGGGATGGGCCTCCTTGAAACTGATTACATGTCTAGATCTGCAATTGTGGGACCCCACACATATCTGCTGACCTCATGGGATCCAAATGTAATGAAAGTTTTGAAACATGAGGAGAATAAATCTAAGATGACATGTCTGCTTAATTTGACAGAAGCATATCGACGTCAGGCAGGAATAGAAATCAAACCAGAAGTAAACCAACAAGGCAGCAACTGAATGTGCTAAAAAACAAAAGAAAGAATATAAGGTGAAGGACCAGATGACAAGGCAAGAAATGTGGAAAAAATATAAATATTGTTGCAAGTACAGAAAACTTCTGGAAGAGCCTCATGTTGATCAAGAACGAACGCAGGAATGGTTAAGGAAAGGTGAATTCACATCAAGAAATGAAAGGTTAGTATTGGCAGCCCAAGATAGTGGGCTACGTACACGCTGGTTTACAAAGTCCATTGAAAATGTTGGAGAAACAGACATATGTAAGTTTTGTAAAACCGAATTGGAAACAGTTACACGCCTTGTTGCTGGTCACGATGCACTAATGGCATAATAATGTGGCTCATGGCTACTCAAAGGCATAATAATGTGGTGAGACTGTTACACTGGAGATTGAGCAAACATTATGGTATCGAAGTGGTGGAAAAACATTGGAAACATGAGCCACAAAGAATCCTAGAAAATGATGCAGTTTATATCACATGGGATCACCCAATACCAACAATTCAAAAGATAGATGCTAGAAAACTGGATATAGTGGTCCAAGAAAAGAAGACAAAAGTAACATTGATCATTGAAATTGCCACACCTAGTGATTACAGTGTCTTGCATACAGAGAGACACAAAGTGATAAAATACCTGGATCTGCAGGCAGAAACAAGAGCCATTTGGAAGAAAGATGCCCAAAAAGTTCCAATAGTAGTAGGAGCAATTGGTCTTATAAAAAAGAATTTACAATTGTATTTATGTGTCTTAAACCTGAATGTAATGTTATGTATATATAACTTTGAAAATAATGTTATGTTTTGTAAAGTGTTTTATAATAAGTTAGTGCTATATGTGCTAAATGCTGGTATTGCTTATGACTGTAATCTGCTTGAAACTAGCATTTACTAAATGTTCAATATGTATTATTATCATGGAGCTTTTCTCTCCAGGCCTTTGCTGAAAATGGACACATATCCAGTCGGACTATCCCAGTCAACAAATGTAAAATAAAAATAAAATAAATAAAAATAAATTTAGATATGTTACCAATCCATGTAACACTGTACGAACTGCAGAAGGAGTCATTACTAGGCACATTGTGGGTGCTGTGAAGAGCACTTTTGGCAAACATCAAAGAGTGAAACAATACTAATTTCATGAACTTTAATCGTACTTTAGCTTAGGAATGGGGTCCGGATCCATTCCCGTCATGGTATTAGAAACCCAAAAGGCTTGTAGAACTTAAAAATGTCTGCAATAAAATGTAAATAATTTATAGTGTTTGCAAAGAGTGGGAATGCAGATGTAAAATGTCCAGTCTGAACTTTCCATATTCCATTGTTCAAGCAGAAAAAACTATCCTAGCAACAGAGAATCTGATGATAAAGAGTAGTAGCTATGAGTATTGTCATCTCAAAGTTGTGGACTATATAAATAATTTACTCCAGGAACTCAATCTCTCATAAGCTCAACTGTTGAAGGGCAGAGGTTTAAAAATCAGATTACCTACTGCAGTAACTTTTCTTAAATGTAAGATGAACAGGATAACTTTACAGCCTTAGGACCATGTCTTAGCAGAGCCAGTCATCCTCCCAGATGAATAAGACACCAGCACTCAGCCTTAAAGATTCATGGATTAGCATTCCTGTCAAAAGACTGAAAATGAGCAGACATCCACATAGACAGAAATGGTGTAGTGGTAGAAACCATAGAAGGTTACAAGGCTTAAAAGTTGAAGGCAAAGAATGGATACAGAAAGCATGCAAACATCAACCTAAAATTGAAATTCTTGGTGAGGCAGCTAAACCAAGATCATGTGTAATTTGTGGATAGGTTGGAAAGTTTTCATAAAGAAGGTGCAGACAGCTGGATAAGATGAACATAATTAAAACTAAAGTTTCAGCAGGAGAAACTAGAAGTGTCACAACTTCTGCAAGAAAATACAGACTGGAGAATCTTTGGTGTTCTAATCTTTCAGAGAGAGAGAGAGAGAGAGAAAGACTCCTGAATTTGGGTCTCTATGCAAACCTGGTATGGAGTAAGAAATGTCACAGAATGAAGATCAGTTGTCCAGCCTAAACAGCCCTGTTAAAATATCCAGGTATGCAAGCCCATTGAAGATATAAGACAGATATGGATTGTACAAGAGTTAGTAGCTGTTGGAACCATGATTAGATCCACCACTAGATAACCTAGGCAACTGCACAGGGCCTGGCATTGGCTGGGGGGCAGCCATCAGCATTAATTGAAAAAAATTTTCCTACAACATTTTTAAAATACAAGTTTTCTTCCTCAGTGTCTGAAAACCGACCCATACTGCTGCTTTTACATTTCTTGATATACAGCTCTCTTTCATTGGCAGATGCTAAGCCAATGAAATGGGGGACTGGCACACACACACACACACACACACACACACACACACACACACACACACACACATACACACACACACACACACACACAGAGCCAGTGAGAGATTTTCCAGGAACTGGCACGACAAGATGGGCATTCTGATAAATTGTGCAGAAGATGTTACTTCCTTTTTCTGCATTATGACTGCAAAAGAAGAAGATGGTAGAATTTAATTTATTTTTGTGCAGTGTGTGAAGCTAGAGGACAGAACTTGATGAGGATGTACATAGTAGGGGGAGAATGTCTTTTTTCTTTGATACCTTTGGGCATATCATTCAGAATCTTATTGCAAGAAACGTACAAAGCCATAAATAATGTGAGCACAAAGGCTAAAAAATAGGAAAAGATTTTAAATATTGCTCTTATAAGCTTAGAAAGTTGCTAAATTAACAAGTTTTGAGTTAGTACACATTTTCTGAAGGATATGAAGTCTGAAATTCAAATGCCTGTCATTATTTTGTAACTGTAGTCCTCAATGGTTTGCCAGAAAATTATACTTTTTATGAGGGATAGGCCAAAAACATAGACATTTTGCAAAAAAAATGTTGGAGACTTGAGAAGTAAGCCTATGAGAGAGGAATGTATGTGTGTCAGATGCAGCCTACAAAATGACGAGAGTTACCAAAGAGTTACCAAAGGCAGTGTTGGCTCACCTACACACAATGTCCATGAATATGATGTTATAGTTCATCTGTAGATACATAATGTAGTACTTTAGCACTTCATTGAACTCTTAGAATATTCTCACACTGATAAAAAACTGCAAAATGAAAATGTTATGAGCAAGACAACATAAATATACTCATTCTAAAAATAAATGGTTGCATGGTTTGTAAACAAAATATTAACAAGTAGCAATGTTACTAACATTTCAAGTGGCGAATTTCATTCTACATTGATAAAGTCTGTTGTCTTATTTGTAATTCACATTTTAAGTGATTTTTTTTTATTTAAAGTTCATTATTTATGTGTTTGAAGCATCTTTGTTTTACAATTAATTTAATTCTCAGTTGTTACTCATGTCAATACCGCAAGAAATTTAAAAAAAAAAGTTATACTGTGTTTGTTTTTTAGTGTCACTGTTTACTCAGATTTTGTCTATAGTCACACCTACAAAAATGTGTTGTGTTAGGTAATGGTGATGATTTTATATAAAATGCAATGTGTTATGGGTAACAACAATAATTTGCGTCTTTAGAAGAACAGCTTCTTATTTAAGTTTTTATGTCAGTACTACAACATCATGTGCTATTTCCCAAAGAAAAGTATTCCATCTGCAATACCTAGTTGTTAATATGTCTCTTTCTAGGAACTGAGACACTCCTACCGATGCACTTAACATAGAAATTTAGTGGTCTATACATTAATTTATGTAGTGAAGCACTGTGGGTTCAGTCTTTCATGATGTCAAAGAAGGTATTTCCAGGTCCAAAAAACAATTCTGGGGGCCATACTTATTGACAAAATTAAATGCAAAACATTATACCTTTTGCATAAAAATCTGTATAATTTGGTACTGAATATGATAGAGAGGATTATAACCAGTTTAGCTATCCTAGCATTCTTATTATGTGTTCGAAACATGGAAGCTCAAGAGATGAATCTTGGCATCCATGTCTAGACCACATAGTAGCAAGTTAGGATTGGAGACCCAATCATAATTCTTTCTAGTGCATGGAGCTTTATCTGCTCCATGTACTACAAGTCACAGTAAAAAAGCAAAAATAAAACATTAAGTGTGTTGCCGTCTTTCAAAGCCATAAAACACTCAGTGAGTGCTATCAAAAAGGCAATGTAATGCAGTCCCTTATGTTTACACTCACATTTCATATCTCTTAACTGGCCAGATTTTCACAGAATATCCAAATTATTGCTTTATATTTTTGGTCTGTATCCTTTAAAACTTAAGGTTTCTGAAGAAACCACTGAGGACTTAAGTTTCAGACTTTGCATCCTTTAGAAAATACAGACAAAACACTTCCTGTTAATTAGGCTACTTTTTATGCTTATAAGAGGGATTTAGAAATATCTTATCTGGACTGATAGCAGGCGGAAACAAATTTTTTGTTCTGCTGCTGTCATTTTCTGGACAGTACTGGCAGATTTTATTGCTCAGCACAAGACCCGACCTTAACAACTTTAGCAGGAGGTGCTTAACATTTGTTAAGATTGTGTCTTTCGCCACTTTAGCCTTAACTGGTTTGTCTTTTTCCAAATATCGGAGTGTATTCACTGTGCTACATGCAGTACAAGGAAGCTATGTATAACTAAAGGGACCTGTAAACTTCTTTTGCCACAAATTGTGATCAATACACTTTAAGTAAAGCAGTATGATTAAAAGGTGAAGTTTGGATTTGTTGATGTAGAACCATCAATTATCTGGCTTGTTGTTTATTTATTTATTTTTTGTAATATGATTGCATATCTTATTTTACACTATCTAAATTATTGTAAAAATCTTACATTTCCATGTTCGTTGTAGTAGCAGAGTATTTTATCATAGTAAGTTAAGTGGTCATGTTCTGAAACACTGTGGAGTACTGAGGTTACACGGACTCCATCATTCCTCCCTTACTTCTCTGAATGATAACAATCAACCCACCACCCCAAAATGACATCCTTGCAGGTTGCAGGATCTTCCCAATTCAACACTTTGCATCACCAAGGCATTGATCCTCCTAATCACTCCACATTTGTTGGAGCACCTTGATTTTACTTCCTAAAATGCCACCATTGCCTCCAACACAGTACATGATATAAACTATTTACTTTTATGAATTAGGTTGTGCAAGAAACCACAAACTCTATGTAACAGAGGTAGATTTCTGATATATATATATATATATATATATATATATATATATATATATATATATATATATATGCTTACATGGAAAGGGAAAAGTGTTTACCAATATGATAAAAATTTCACATATGCCTATAATATTTTATTACCCATTAGATAGTGTTGGTATGGCAACAGGTCTGTCTGATTTCCAACCAGAATTTTGAATAAAATAAAATAAAACACATACCTAAAAAAGAAAATGATCACTGAGAGTAACAAGTCACCAGTCCAGGTAATATCTAGTCGCGTGACTTTCTGACAGCAGATTGCTGGGAAGACTAAATGGCAACCAATGACATGCAATTAGAATGCAGAATATTAGGACATGGGCTGGCTACTCTTGTCCTATTACTATCACCGTGGAATAGTTTTAAACTTTATATTTTACTTTAAACAGAGCTAGATCATGGTTGCTTACTGGAAAAAATGTTCATAACTACAAATGCAAATTGCTGCTGTATTAAACAATAAATATAATTTAAAATAATCAGGTAGATGAATTAAAAAACATATGCATTTATGCATGGCCCCAAAAATGTGTGCAGGGGGCCATGTCTTGAAACATCCTGGGGTCAAGGCACACTTAATCTGTCACTGGCCAAATGTATTTTGCAATGAATGTGATTTTCAAAGGAAGAGAAATTTACTGTTGCTCTTTTCGATTTGTGGGCATTTTGATTTGTTTAGCAAATGGCCATCAGTGTCAGCATTTGTGCTATATAATTTGAAATCCACATTTTAAAATGAATCCAAATCTCTGTAATCGATGCAAAAGTAAAGAAGAAAATAATATGTACGCTGTCAGGTTTGACCAGTGTTTATGGTCACCGAGGAGCGATAACCAAGTAATAGGACACTTGAATGGCTGGTGGGGGGCATGATCCATTACCCTGTCTAGGGCCCCATTTGACCATGATCATGATCTGGTTCTAACACAGATTTGAGAGGGAATCACTGCAGTTTAGCACTCCCATTGGGTTGCACTCTTACCCAATCAGAAGTGTAAATTTGGCTTAGTTGGTACAAACCATTGCATAGCTAAGTAATAATGCCTGACAATGTCATCATTATACATCAATAACAGACTACATAGGGGTATTGTGAGGTCTATTGTCAGAGGCAGAGAGCTTTCCCATCCTTGCAAGATCTGTTATTTTTGTATAAAACCCACCGTAAAGGGCATTATTGTACTTAGAAAATGATTTTTTAGACTTTTTTCTAGATTCACTTTTTGTTTTAAAGGATGCATTTATTTGTTTCTTGGTGCCTTTTTAGAAAAACAGTAGCACCATTCCTAGCTTATTTATAGTGGAATATTTTATATATTCATAGGTTCATAGGTGTGTACTAGGCTAATGGCCCTGGAGCCTTTAAAAGCCTAGACCATAGAAGTGCCCTGGTATCGTGCCGCCCGACGTTAGTTCCCAGTGCCTCTATCAAGTAGAGCCACTGGAGTGATCCCAGGGGTGAATTTTCTATTACCCATCCACTAATTAAGATTTCCTTTGAAGAGGGTCAGTGAGGTGCTTTGCTTGACATGTATGGGAAGTCTATTCCAGAGCATGGGCAGTCTCTGGGTGAGGAACCTGTCCCTCCAGCATGTCCTGTTGATTGTGGTAATAAGGTTGAGGTCTCTGGGGCATGTGGTGTGGAGGGATTGAGATTTCTTTAGATGTAGCATTTCTAACAGAGCTGGGTCAGACATGGCTTTGTAAGTCAAGCAGAGATCAACTCTAAGTAGGTGATATGAGACAGAGAATAGCTGGAGTCTTTTGAGTCTGTCCGTGTAGGACATGTGTTTAATGCCTATGATCCTCTTCGTGAGGTACTTTTTTGGCCTTGCCAGCTGTTGCAGATGTCTAGTGAGGTACATACCAAATGCAGCATTATACTCTATAATTGGTCTAATGAGGGAAGCCTAGAGAGAGAGAGAGAGAGAGAGAGAGAGAGAGACAATGACCTTTTTCTTCCTGGATCAAAACCCTTGGTAATGAGATGTGTCACATAGAAGGACTTTCTGACCACAGTGGCAATGTGGTGGTTGAAGGAGAGGTTGCTGTCAACCTGCATCCCCAGATCTCTTATAATGCCTTCAGTGTTCAGTGAGTTCCCACTGATGTGGTAATTAGTAGGAAATGAGTTTTTACCAAAGGGGATGATGAAGCATTTTTTGGCATTAACCTTAAGGCCATGGTGTTTGACACCAGTCATTGGCCTCTGTGAGGACTTTCTGTAGGATATCTTCATCACTTGGAGAGTTAATAATGGTTCCCAACTTGCAGTCATCTGTGAACTTGGTCAGCCAGAGTCCCTTTGTGTTGGCCTGGACTTCTGAGAAGTAGATTCCGAACAGGAGAGTACCCAGGACCAATCACTGTGGGACTCCACTTGTAACTGGGTTGGCAGTCTGACTTGGAGTCAGCTACTTTCACACTGTGTGTTCTGTCTGTGAGCCAGTTTACAACCCACCTAACGATATAGGGGTTGCTGCCTAGTTTGGTGAATTTATCAATAATTCCCGAGTGAGGAATGGTATCAAAGACCTTAGCCAGATCGAGGTAGGCTGTATGCACTGCCTTACCTTCATCCACAGCCCTGGTGACTGACTCAAAGAAGTCAACCAGGTTGAACAGGCATGATCTCCCTTTCACAAAGCCAAATTGCATTGGGTCAAGAGTTTGGAGATTTCCTGTATCTTTGTTAATTAGGTCCATGATGCTGTGCTCCATAGCTTCACATATCAGACTTGTCAAGCTAATGGGGGCGATAATTCCTAGGTTCTGTACTCACTCCCCCTTTATGGAGATGGATGAATGTAGCAGTGTGCCATTTGGTAGGGACAAAGCCTGAGGTGAGGCTGTGACTGAACAGGGCATAATGATGTGGTGCCAGTTCACTTTGTAGTTCATGTAGAACACAGCTAGGGATATTATCAGGTCCCATGGAAGGTGTATTCTTGGCCTTTGGCAATGTAGCTTTAACCTGTGCTGCGGTAATGCTGGGTGCCTGGCATTCCTCCAGTACTGTGATTGGTTCTTTGGGAGGGGGAGAGGGGTAAAGTTGGCACTGAATCTGGTGGCCAGTATGTTGGCAATATGTGTTGGCTGAGTATAGGAGGCACCATTGTGCAGTATCTCAGAGCAAATATGGGTATTGCCATGGAGGTTCTTGATATTAGCTATAGAAGGCTTTGTGATTGTTTTTAGTGTCTGTCACAATTCTGTCTTCATAGTTGGCTTTAGAGGATTTGATGAGGGATCTCAACTATTTGTTGAGGCCAATAAGGAAGTTTTTCCAGTCTTGAGACTTCACTTTTTTCAGCAACAGTTTTTTCCTTTTGTTCTAGAGCTTATTAGTGGCAGTGGATCACCAGATTGGCTTCCTTTTTTGGAGGAGAGCATCTTGGTTCTGTTGGGTATTGCTAGTTCCATGCATTTGTGTACATGCCTGTACAGTGCACTGATGTATGATTCGGCAGTCATGCAGCTATTTTCTATTGGCATGCGTGCCGTGAAGTTAGTCACCTAGTTGTTAGGAGTCCAAAGTCAGCTTTGGAAAAGTTTTTCAAGGTGTTTACCTTTGCAGGAGGTGTGGGTGAGATGTGGATTTCCATGGTGATTAGTTTATGGTCAGATCTGACCAGGGAAGGATTGGCTATTGATGTAGAACAATGGTCACTCATGTTAGTAATAACCAGGTTATGGATGTTGCTTCCTCTAGTGGAGATCAGAATGAGCTGGTCCAGGGCATTGGAACTGATGAATTCCAGGAAGCATTGGGCCAGTGCATTGGTACTTGAGTAGTTTTTCCAGTTGATGGAGGGGTAGTTGAAGTCTCCTAGTAAGAGAGTGCTGGGTTGGACCTTGATAGATTCCAGGGTGCTTAGGAATATGGAGTGAGAGTCTAGGGACATGATTGGGGACCAATAGCAGGCTATGACCTGCATCACTGTCTTATCCAATGTTAGTTGTACCTGAAGTATCTCAGATACATTATGCTGGGCTACTAGTCTAGAGTTGTGCATATCCTTTATGAATATGGAGACTCCACCGCCTTTGGAGCTTCGGTCAATGTTTCGAGGCTGAAAGGTGTGGAATGAGTTATGGCCTGGTAGTGCAGGGGTGATTTCTGCTGCTTTAAACCAGGTGTCGTTACTGCACAAATATTGTATTTTATATGACTATATAAGAGTGAATATGTTGTAAATGAGTGCAGATCTACATGAATTTGTGTGTGTGTGTGTGGGGGGGGTGTATGTGAATGTGTTTGTGTGCTTGTCCATGTGCATATTTAAGTTAAATCAGGTAGGCAGCATTAGAAACTGTTGTATTTTTCTGAATGAAGTTAATGTATTCTGCTTTGCATTCTATCAGAGAAAACACTAATATAGCACTGTACCAGAGCTAAACTTAATTGGATCTGTGACATGAAGGAGGGTTTTTCTAAATGCCTTAACCATTATGCCAGCCCCAACCTAAAGTGGAGTTGTGATATTTTATCTTGCACTTTACAGAAATGAACAAGTAATATACCTTAAAGTAATTCAGAAAAACAGCATTTGGTATTGTAGTTCTTCTCTGCCTGATGCAGAGCTGTAACTTTCTGCATTGCATTTCTTTATGGAGAATATACCCAGTGGCATTTAACACTGTTCTCTGTATCAGAACTGCTGTTCTTTGACTGAAGCTGAGATATGGTAGAGGTCCTTGTGAGGTTGTGGAGTTTTGTATGCACTTTATAGCAAAAGAAAAATTAGATACAGGACAAAAATGTTGTACTTATGTTTTACTTAGCAATGCCTAAAGCATAGGCTAACCTCTTTTTTTGTCTTGTTTTTATTTTGAACTGCTACAGTTCGACTACACTTTTAATTTCTGTCAAAAGAGTTCACATATTGTAGCTTTTGATAGCTGTACCTTGGAGAATCAGTGATGCCTGACAGGAAGGAACACCTTTCAAACTTTTTTCACCAAGATGCACTAACCTTGCACTTCACTGTACTTAGCAATAGGCAATATATAAATCTTGCTGTACAAAGAAATGAGAATCAAAACTCTGAGGAAATGGCAGATTAAATGAAAACAGATCAAGCTTGAGAAAATAAGAGAGTAAAAGAAGACGTATATTACAACTCCACGGACTCTGTTGTGCAGGAGGAGTAGGTCTTAACTTTTTTTGTAAGGAGGATGGAGTTGAATGATATAATGACAAGATTAAGCAGGCACTGTGCAATTCAGGATAACATAAGAAAAATTTAGGATAGATTCAACTCATAGGTAGGGAAAATACTGCTCTTTGTAATGAGAAAAATGAAAGGCATCCATACATATGGCAATTATTGGCAAAGATGCACCATAAATATCCATAAGAGGCCAGGACAGTTGGCATTTGTGGAGAATTAGGGTAGTCGCATACAAACTGTGAGGGCAGTAATCTCCCCAAACCTGTACATCTCAAAACAGAAGTGTTAATCTGTAGCTGCATGAAACAACTCAAATCCTCATAACATTCACACACATGCAGTCAATGCTGTACAGTGTTTGTGCAAATATAATGCATAAAAAACAATTGCAGGGGGCATGCCCCTTCCCTGAACCTCCAAAGGGGGCTGTCCCCTACTCTTTCTTACCATAATATTTTTAATCCATTGTTACTGCAGCTCTGAGAAAAAGTGATAAGAAAAGTATACCATAAATAGCGGTTCTGTTCCTTGAGAAGAAAAAAATACACCTTGAATAAAAACACATTACTGCTGCATAGAGTGAGCAAGCAATTATGGATAATAGCAATATGGAGCGTTAAAACACAGCTTTACCTATATTCAAGTGCATTTATGAGAAAGTTATACAAAGAAAAAGACAGAAATAAATGAGTTAACACAAGTGTAAAGTGTACAAAGAAACAAACAAAAAAACATGGATGTCTAAATATTAAAGTAATTAATAAATAAATAATTGTAAAGTAAACAGAATATGGACAACACCAGTGATGGCAGATAAGATTATTCATTAGCTATAGGCCAAGTCAAATAAGCTTTTAAAAATGCTTAACACCAGCCAGTGTTTTCAAAACCTCACCCAGCCAGGTAGCAGAATTCAAAGACAGAGACCTCGGCGAACAAATGACAGAATCCTTGAGGAATTAAGGTGAAGAAAAGGAACTATCAGTAGGCCCTGAAAGGCACACCGCAGGGACCGAGTTGGCTGGTTCCATGGCAAAGGTTCCCCCAGAAAGGTGGCAACTAAGCCACGTAAGGAAAGAAATTAAAAACAAGAACTTTATTCTGTCATTTGAAAGGCAACCAGTGCAAGTGGCCTAGTATTAGAATAATATGAAGGCACCTGGAGCTACAGTAAGTAAGTCTGCTTTGTACTACTTACAGGCTCTTAAGTTTAGTGTCTGGAAACCACAAATACCCAGCATTGCAGTAATACAGCCAAGTACATGTGCCACTGTGAGGGATAGATAGGTTGGATAACATGTTTAATAAAGATGATATTCCTATGACAGAAGCAAGAGGATTTGATGACATTTGAAATCTTGTCTTTGAACATCAGCTTATCATCAAGAATTATCTCTAAGTCATGCAATTTTGACATGAGATGCACTTTATCCCAACAATAAATGGTATCTGGAGACAAAAACTAGAAGAAGTGTTGTTCAGTATAGCCTGAATTACCATTACCACCATCTTGGAAGTATTTAGTTTGAGCAGATGACAGATGAACCGCTGTGGCGACCCCTAACCAGGAAAAGCCGAAAGAAGAAGACTAATTGTCCAGTCATGGATACTGTTCAAGTTTCTTCATAGATATATTAAAAAAAAACACAGATCTCTCAGGGAAAGAGATGTATAGCTGTAAGTATCTTGCAAGGTATTTAGGAGAGGACGTATGTTTCTCAGAAAACTAGGAGTATACCATATTTCTTTCTAAATAAGACCTAACCAGAGAGTAAGGCCTAGCATGGTTTTTCCAGGGTGTTCATGATATAAGCCCTACCCCAAAAATAAGCCCCAGTTAATATTGTCAACAACACACAACGGATGTGTTGAATTATAAAATAATATTATTGACATCTCTTGACTGAGGTTATCGTACTCTGTTCACCTTTTTCGGACCATTTGGACACCCAACTTCTTCTCTTTGCAGAAAGTCGTAAGACTCTTTCACTGGGAGCCCTCCACGATTTTTACTGTAACCCTAATCATCACTCACACTTGATGGTTGAGATCCTTGGCCCATAAACCCACGCAGGTGTACTTTGATCAGTCAAAGTACAGACAACGTGCAGGAAGCGCACGCTCAAGGTAACGAGCAGCTGTGGTGGTGTCTTCTCTTCATAACCGGTGCCATTTTGTGTTGCCACACAGGTTGTGTAAGTCTTCAATTACCCCCCCAGACAAGATGAGTGCAAAAAAGAAAGAGCTATTCCATCAAGTACAAGAAAGGAATCGTGGAGGATTCCTGGGGAAAGAACAAGATGACTTTCTGTAAAGGGAAGAAGTTAGATCTCCAAATGGTCTGAAAATGGCGAGCAGTGTATGTTAACCTCAGTCAACAGGCCGACGAGGGAAACACTAAGAAGTGCAAGTGTGGATCAGGTTGGCAACCATTATTTCCTGAACTTGAAGACATCATTTGTGAGTGGATTGCTAACAGGAGAGCAAAGGCTTTGGTTGTGTACAGGGCTGATATTCAAGCATTTGCTCTTGCAATAGCACCACAGTTAGAAATATCCCCAGAATAATTCAAAGCATCACAACATTGGCTGGATGGCTTCCTTCAGTGATATGAACTGTCTCTAAGAAGATCAACAACACTGTTCAAGCTGGAAGATACTGAAGTTATTAAACGTGCACTTGCGTTCAAGTCCTTTGTTGATGGCATTGACTTTTCTAAATACCAACTCTCCAACATGATTGCTATGGATGAAACTGCAGTGTTTATGGGCCAAGGATCTCAAACAACAATTGATCAGATGGGTGCCTCATCAATCTACATTCCCTCCACTGGTTACAAGAGTGTACCTGTTACTTGTATTTTGGCAATTTGTCTAGATGAAAAGAAAACCTCACCTCTAATCATTAGTAAGGGCAAGAAAGATAAGATTGAACGTGTTTCAGGCATTTACATTCTTGAAACTGAAAAAGCCTGGTGCACACAAGCAGATATAAGGAAGTGGGCCAATATAATGATGCCACTTGTTTTGCGAGGTGGCAAAAGATGTCTACTAGTCTGGGATTCAGCCAGCACTCACTGCTCTAAAGAAATGAAGAAATTCCTAGCATGGAGAAGAATAGATCAAATAATGATTCCCGCAAGAATAACTGCCTATCTCCAGACTCTTGATATTGCAATAAACAATCCATTCAAGGACCATTTGCGCATGGAACTCAATGACTACATTGAAAATAGAATGGAGAGAAATCAGCATGGAAACTTTGCGAAGCCTAGCCTGCAAGAGGTCATAACTTGGGTGAAAAATTCATGGGATAAAATCACTGACAGCTGTGTTGCCAATGTACTACGAGTAGGCTACTTGGACAAGCAGTGCTCATTTAAGGAGAGCTCTATCGCTAGGCATGACAGAGTGGGGCCCCTCTCTGGAGATTGGAGAGGTTAATGAACAAGAGGCTGGTCAATTACAATTATCTACAATGGGGAGGGGACACAGCGTGAACAGGAGATAGAAATTAATAACTCATTACTCTAAGATGTAATTAAACAAGAAAGGGCCAAGTGTACTTACAAGGGATATAACATATACAATTACAGTGTTGTGGATATACAAGAGGTGCATTTTGAATTATTTTCCAGAGGCTTTAAATTTATCCCCAGAAAGAAGGCTGAGATAAATAAAGTCATAATTGACCTTAAGCTTTTTATCAGAAAGAAGAACTTGGAACTTTTATTCAAAAATAATGAATGTATAGCACCTAAGAATAATACCTTGGTTAGAAAAAGTACTTATAATCCTTCATTACACCCTCAATTGAAGAACTTTGAGACTTTATTAGAATCAGAGTTAAGGAAGGCTATCAAGAGTAATATAGTTATTTCTAACATATCTCCTCAAGGAAAAGTACTTTTGGAAGAAATTAGGAATAATCACAACTTAAGGGTGATGGCCCCTGATAAAGGAGGGGGAACTGTCTTTATTGACACCTTAATATATGAATCTAAAGGTATGAATATATTAGAAGACAGTAGTAAATATTGTAGAGTATCATTGAATGACATTCATATTTCTTATAAGACAATTTTTTTAATACTCAATGACCTATTATTAGAGGGGTCAAGTGACCTAAATGTATTTCAGTTCTTGCACAATCAGAGAACAAAAATTCCTACTATATTTGGTATACCTAAGGTGCATAAAAATATTGCAGACCCACCCCTTAGACTTATAGTGGCAGCTGAAGGGTCCGTCACAGTGCCTTTGGCTAGATTTATAGATGTCAAATTGAAACCCCTCTCTATGGGTTGTACTAGCACCTTGAAAGATTCTTGGGACCTACTTAGACAGTTCAAACAAAATATTTATGATAAGGCTTCTATTTTCATTACTATAGATATAGTGGATCTTTTTTCCTCTATACCGCATGAGGTGGGATTAGTCTGGTTAGAGGAAGCTATGGCAGAATCAAGAAAATTAAGTAATGATTTTCGCTTATGTTTGAATGTTATGGAATTAGTATTGGCTAATAACTTTATACACTTTGAAGGTGAGTTTTTCCAGCAAATTCAGGGTGTGGCAATGGGTGCACAATGTGCACCCATATATGCCAGCACTCTACTCTCTGTATGGGAAAACAAATATATTTTTAATTCAAAATATACAAAATGGTATTTGCTTTGATGGTGTTTGCTTTTGCACATCGACAGTTGGAGTGAATAAATTTGATTATCAAGTCCTGAATTCCTTCCTGGGTGCCTTTTTTAATTAGTTGTGACTTTTGTGGCACTTTTTCATATTTTGGCTTTGTAATTCCAGGTTTAGGTACACCATTTTCTATAGAACATCACCAGAAAAGCGAATATGTGAGATTGGAAGATAATTGGGCAAGTTGTCAGAATCTAAGCCAGCCTTTTTGAGACTAGATATTTTTTATTTATTTATTTATTTAATATTTGTTGACCAGGAAAGTCTGACTAGGTTCCACAGATCCTGCTTTCAGTGGAGGCCCGGGGAGAAATGCTCCAGATGCATGTCTTTAGGGAACCGGAGTACCCTCCCGGGAAAACCCACACGAATGCAGGGACACCCCAGTCTTCATTACATGTAAAGGAAATTATCCATTCTCAAATGATGTGACAGCAATCTGGTACAGGACTGGACTTGGAGCTTCCAAGCATGCCAAAGTAAGATCATTTGTACAAGGATCAAACTATAGTTAATAGTACATATACTGGAAAGAATGGAGACAAAATCCCCACAGTCTGGAATGGCAAACGTATACCAGACAGAATGCAGGGTCAGCATTGGAATAACACTGACAGTACCCTGACTAATGAAATGTGGGGCCAATGACCTGTAGAAGGCAGGCTTATCTACAAAGTACCAGACTGGTTCGCACTTTTTTGGTGGAAAAATATTCCTTGTGGTAAGGTAGTATGGACTGCGTATGATTGCACCACATGCAAGAGAGAGCAAACAGCCAATTTACCACAGCAAAGCTCTCCCAAAATGAGTACTCAGATTTCTTTAGGAAGACTTCTTGCCTGGTAAATGGAAAAATGAGAATCCAGACCAGGCTTGTCATAAATCAGACTAGAACAATGTCCCATAGGCTCAATCCTTTATCTTGAATCCCCAAACTCTTGGAGTTCATAGTCACAAATGGCTACTAAGAAATCAAATGGACAGTCCATAAATATCTTGGGCCACATCATTGGGTTAGGAGGTGACAAACTATAAGCCTCCACAAGCCCTAAAGATTAAGTATTGTTACAGTCATGGAGATGTTTGAGCAAAGCAGGAGTGAAAAGCTCAGATCAGTTCTCCTGAACTGCACTTAACCAAAATCTGATGGAGTAGTGATGGGCTTGTCAACCAAGAAATAAACAACTGAATAGTCAGGGTAAGTGACAGGTTTAACTTCCATGCCTCATATCCAGTTGGAAATCGAAGTCCAAAATATCACCACATTTATGGTAACAGAAGTAACCGCATGAGCAATCTTGAATACATTCATAATAAAAAAGACACCTTCAAAGTAAGTCACAAATATCACATCATTCCTGGCATTAAAGTCCATCAGTACTAACTACTGAAGAACACCAGCTCAGAGGAAATAAAAACGTCAAATCCTGCAGGACTGTCCTCACTTTACTGAATGGACAATCGATGAGAAGGCAACCAAAGGTTGCTCTAGTTTTGATGGGGTATTCAAAGCACTGTGTACAACCAACTTTAATTCTTCCAAAATAATGGCCAAATAATGGACAATAGCAAACCCACCATCAATTCAAATTAAACCTGAGTACCAAATAACTAAGATGTGGGAAACTGAAGACTCATTCACTCTACTGATGCAACACAAATCAGGTTATGAAAGTTTGGCTTACCAAGGTGATGATAGTAGCTATCATTAGCATGTATGTGCATCAATACATATGTACCTGAAAGGCATAGTAAGCCTCTATGGTGTTGTGGGTGCTCATGTCAGCCACCAAGGTGGGGTTAAATCTCAAAAAGAAAATAGCCCTAGCTATCCTTGTTATCGAAAGCTTCAGGCAAGCCTTTGTCAGCTAAAGAAAAGTAGCAGCAGTGTTAAATGGAGTAGAGAAAGGACTGATGATGGACTAGACTTCACTTATGGGTTCCTGGGGTTACCTGTCTGGCTGGTTTGTGATGGGGGGATCAGGCTGTATAAGGCTGTTATGGCACCAAAAAAAATCATATCCTGAATAACAGCTCCTTCCAGTGGGCTTTCATCTGAGTTGGTGGCAACATTGCCACCAGAAGAGAACAAATGTTGTGAGAATCATTGGAGGTAGTTTAATCTTTAGTTACCTCCCTACAAACATGCCCCATCCTCCCATATACATACTTATGATACTCAGGGACCCAAATTGTTTAGGGGCATGGCTAGACTTGTAAGGTCCCTAGTGGTTTTTAGCCTAGTAACAACCTTTGAGTTAGAAGAATAGAGATGAATGGGAAAAGGACATTAGCTCAAACTAGAGCATCTCTAGCTTTTATTAGTGAGCATTTCTGTTCTCATATGGGGATATTGCAAGATAATTTAACAATATTAAGTGGAATGCTTTACAGAAGATGGAGGCTTTTAAGTTGCAGGATAAGTGTAAGGATGTTTGCAAATGTTCTGTTATGAAACCTATAGTGATTTTTTATGGTGAAGGGTGAAGGTTTGGAGACAGATGAAAGAGGGGTACCTACTTAGACCTTTATTACTTGGGCTGTGTATGAATACTATAGTGGTGGAAATTAATCAGCTTTTTTACAGTATAGTTTTTTCCTCTAAATTATCCCTAGATACCCATAGTGTGTGTGTGTGTGTGTGTGTGTGTGTGTGTGTGTGTGTGTGTGTGTGTGTGTGTGTGTGTGTGTGTGTGTGTGTGTGTGTGTGTGTACATGTACATGTAAGCATGCATCTGTGTTGGTTGGAGTCCTGGCCAGGATGGAATTGTTGTCTTTAATCTCTCCATTTCACAAAATGTTATGCATTAAAGATCATCAATTGACTTCTGTTGGAAGAAATAACTAAGAAAATGAAAATGTACTCTTCCAAAATTTTTGTTCATTTAATAACAACAGAGCTGCAGGGCCTGACTCTACACTTCTCTATTACTTTGCCTACAACCTCTGCTGCGCTGCCCCATATCAGTCCTTGAACTATATTCACTGTACTGAAACCTTCCTGTTACCCAAAAACAAAAAGTAGACGAACAGTGCAGACCCAAAACAAATAACCAAACGATAAGCACTGTTTAGAGGAGAAACCAAGCACCGGACAGCTCTAGGATAAAACCAAAGGTTCATTGAAACAAAAACACAATGTAAAACGCTTGACGAAACACCGCGTTTTTCATCTATGCAACAGACTTCATCAGACAACAGGAATCAAGTTAAAAACATATATATATGCTGGCAAAAAGTTCAAATCATCCAATGGAATTACATCTCATGAATATGTAACATAAATGTATGGTGTAAAATAATGACTGACTCCATAATTAAAACATTTTCCTACTATCATGAATCAACCTTGAATTCTAATAGAAAACTCATAACCTAAACGTACAAGAAAATGTATAGGTAATGATCACATATATAAACTGTTGTAAATATGCATAACCTATGTGTTAAAACTCGGAAGGAAGTAAGCTCTTAAACAGCTGTAACAGCAAAGTTCCAACCTTTACACAACACTCCCATCAGGTGGCCAAAGTGCAAAATGACATGAAGATGCACACAGTAAACAAATCTATATAAGGTTTATATATATGGGTATAAGATGTGAATACATAAATAAATATAATATATTTAATAAATGTAAATAAATAGATGAGAGTCAATAAAATTCTGTAAATAAATAAATAGATACATAAATAAATAGATATATGAATATATAAATCTCCCCAAGACCTGCAGTGAACAATAAATATCATAAATATGAATATTTCTAATATGTATATCTGTAAAATAAATAATATGAATATACATATACATGTAAAAGAATATAAAATATAAAATTCTCACTAAAAATATGTCTCAACAACAGTTAAAAAGGTAGAGGTAAAAATATGGAATAAACATCAATAAAATTTAATTATAACTAATTATAGTCCTGTTGCCCAAACCAACAGTTCTGATCCCCTTGGTGATTTACTTAATAATTATTAGTACCTTGTTTGCACATGTGATGCTGCTTCTCTGATGCAGCATCTCGTGTGTCACCCCCAGTGCCGGTTTCACCTTGATCCCATTTTCTATTTCGGATTTATCCTATTATCCTGTGCCCCTCACAAACCCCATTCTGGACTTCCCCATCTCCTCAGTTTGGACTTCCCCATTTCCTTGGTTTCTTTCACATCCTACTTTTCAGTCATTACCTTGTATTTAGTTGTTTTTTTATCTTCTCTATATTAACTTCTTCATTCCTACCCTTGTATCATTTCTAGTACCACTCATCCTGTCTGTCTTTCAGTTAAACCTTCCTTTCCTATATATCGTTTATCTTCCCATATCCTGCTCTATCAGCTTTTTACTTCCCATCTCTACTGCATTCCTTTTCCCTTCTGTTTCCATCCTTCTCTTATACACTTGTCTCCTACAGATCCTAGCCTGGGATCCCTCCAGCAGTGACCACCTCACCACTGCTTGATCCTACTAACTGCTTGCCCATTCTTCTTCCTTCCTTGATGCTACCAACTCCTTTCTCATCTCTCTGACCAACCTCTGGATCTTCTGCACATCATATTCCAACTTCTCAAACCTCCTACATGCTACAGAGTTAAGCTCTCCCCAAAGTCACTGAGCTATGTTGCCAGCACCTGCCAGGAGTAGTACACTCAGCTGTTCTTTTTCCATTTGTCTACACTTTGATACCACTGTCCTAGGATAGTAATCTGTTTTAATGACAAAGAAAAATGTTGGTAAAAACAAATCTTGTCGGATAAGTGGGGCTTCTCAATTAGCCTATCACCTTCTGCCTCATATTTGTCACTTGTCAATTAACATCCAAACCAAAGAGTAAAAAGGTCACGCAGACAAACCAATTAAGGAAAACTATAAGAAAAACATAGTCACAGCTAGAGTTTCCACTGTGTGATACCTTAAACCTCCTGTAATAGAGGCTCATGGGATATATGCAAATGATCCCTTAAGGACATTAAATGCTTCAGCTTTAAGTCTTTGTGGATACATTTAGGCCAATAAAGGCAAACCCCACTAGCTGTGGATATGCATATATTGGCCTTCTTATGACTTTGTCAGCACAGCAGAAGAAAAGTGTTTGGCTGTACTTTATAAACATGGCGGTCTTTACACCCATCTGATGTCCATAATCATTAAGGTGTCTGCAAGATATCCCAATTAACAGCTGGGTGTAAAGACCCCATGTTTCTAAAGTATAGTCAAACACTCCTCTTATGCTGTGCTGAGGAGTTCATAAGATGGCTGAAACATGCATATCCACAGCTAATGGTGTTTGGCTTTATTGGCCTGAATGTATCCACAAAGACATAAAAAGAAAAAAGTAAAAAGTCATGGACATTCAGAAGCTATATAGCTGAAGCATTTGATGTCCTTGAGGGGCCATTTGCATATATCAGATGAGCCTCTATTACAAAAGGTTTAAAGTATCACACAGTGAAAACACCTAGCTTTGGCTAGGTTTTTCTTATAGTTTTCACTTGTCAATTAATTCATTAGCACTGTTTCTCTACATTACATGTGATCTTTTTAGTTCTTGCTACTTTTAACTGTTTGACTGCTGTAACTTCTACCTGCCTTGTTTATTTGATTTTTGCAAATATGAACTGTTTCTGTGTTTTGAACAATATTACATGTCCCTTAACTTTGTTTCTGAGAGTATGAGGTCCTGCTTATCTGTTAAACTAGTTTTGCCTTCATCCTTACTTTCATACTTTTACATCACCAGTTGTTCTGTTCAATAATTTCTGTCTGTATAAAGATATCAAGCATATTTAAAAGCAGCAATAATCCTTGTTAATGCACACAGTTACACTGATCTGGATAGCCAGGTCCAAAATAACCATCAGGGTAACTGTACGACAATTTGTAGCCTGAATGCCTTATCTGAGAGTAATGCTATTGGACTCTTGATTGGCTAGAAAGGGATGGACATCAATTGCTTGTTTTAATCTACACATACTGCTTTCCACACCCTGCTTTGTGAAGAACTGCATGCACTTCCAGGAATTCTTTTTCTAAACACACAACAGTTTAAGATCCTAGAAAGATCATTTCCCAACTTCTGGGTATTTGGTCATACATACACTTGTGGTCAATTTTGTTCTGTAACTTAACTCTTCAGAAAGTGCTGTGTTAGTTTGAACCCACACAGGTATCTTCAGTTTGTGAATGCTTGACCTTTGCTTTTATTTGCCTTTTTTTAGCCCTCTCTCAGTGCCATCTGTTTCCCTTTTCTGCTGCTTCTGGCCATTCAGCTTCCTACCAGAATGGATAGAAATGAGTCAGCAGAACAACAAGCAAAGAAATGTTTCTAGTCTGGCTGACCTACTTGCTGGTGATGTCACTGACTTTTGGAATACTACATTACCTGGAAATTTCTGGCTGTTAGTAACAGCTGTCATCAACAGAGAGCTCCCCACTGGTGGCCTTCTTATACCTGATTTGCCTTAAAATATTCCTGTCTTCAGAAGTTCTTTTACAGATGCAGACACACACACACACACACACACACACACACACACACACACACACACACACACACACACACACACAGAAGTTTAACAGAATCTGGTCTCGGACACCTGCAGGTATTTTAATCATGGAGCTTATCCTTCTCTAAATGGCTAATGTGTTCCTGCTCCTGTACTTCAGTCTTTTGCTTTGTCAAACTTTTACGCCTGTTTGAGACTTTGGATTTTTTTTTTTTTGCCGTTGTACTATAATGCTGTAAGTGTTGCCTTCTTCCCCTTCTTGCTGGAGAGCTTCTTCTATATTGCTTTCTGCTTCACATCCTCTTATAGCAGACGCTGTTGCAATATGAGATTAAACAGAAAACAGATATGGTCTGCAAAGAAAATGTATGGCAGGGGACATACAGGAGATACAAGCAGAACTACAAAAATTATGTTTTTTAAAGATAACACTCTTAAAGCTGGACTGTAGGAAAAGAAAACTATTGTAAGATCCCCAGGTTATCCATTTTCAAACTACCCTGGCACCCTACTGATGCTCTCATTCCTCCTTAGAGCAAGAGCTGACCCATTTCTTCCAATCACAAATTCATCTTTCTCATCTACTCATTCCTTAGTTAGGGTAAGGTATAAGGTACCATACAATTGTTCATTCCCCATAAAGATGAGATTCAGGCACTGGGAGTAGGCTGTTATATGTACAAAACTGGCCCAAGTACCACTTGGCCTAGCTGTCTTCCCCTTTGCTGTATCCTGGTGAAATACATGTGTACATTGTAAACACCTCACCACCCCTTCCCCATGCACATTAGTACCACACAAGTCATACAAACATTAAACTGCCTCCCTTCCTTCAGGATTATTCCTTGTTCAGCTCCTCCAGTGTCTGGGCTGCTAGCCAAACTGGGGTTATGTTGGTCATAGTTAGGACTTTATCCCTCTGTGCTATAGAGCTGGAAGACAAAGAAAAGCATTACTGATGAAGGGCTGAGACTGTCACTTGATTGTTCAAAACTGAACAAATCACAGGCCTTTTTGGACAAAATTCAGTCTGAGCATTAAAATATGTTGTGTCTTTCGGCTTATCCCGATTAGGGGTCGCCACAGTGGAACTCCGGTCCGCTAATGTTTGGTAATGGATTTTTACGTGCTGAGTTACCAGCCCTGACGCACAACCTTCAACGAAGGCATGCCTATTCACGCATGCCTCCACACAGAAGACGCTTTAGTTGAGAATCGAATGGGACAACATCTTGCTGTGAGGCGACAACGCTACATTAAAATATACAGAAAGTAAATCAGTTCTTTATCGTTAATAACGTATATTGAACCATACATCTCTTAACCTCAGAAAAGTCAAAAGACTTAGCAATATATACTAAATTAATATGTAATGATTCACTTTTCATCAGGCCCTTCAAATGCTTTCAGTAACTTAAGTACCCTTGATCTGCATTAGGAATGTGACTCAAGGACTGCAGTTAATATGCATACAAAAATAACAGCCTTCTTCTTCAATAAACTGTATATTTATTATATTGAAATTATTTTGAGAATCAACTTTAAAATTAATTGCAATTCAGATTTTTGTAGTTTAATAGGAGATTTACTAATGCATTCATATAACTGAATGCAAAAAAAGATACTGTTTATGATAACACTAACAAAATTGTTGATAAAGTAGCAATGCATGGTACTGTAAAGGCCTTGGAGAGTGCACTAGCAGGTGAAGTGGTATCATACAGAAAGCTGGAATATGGTGCACCAAAATGTCATTTCATCAGAGTCATCTGAGTAATACAGAGCTCGCTGAGTCTCTTAAAATCAAATGCTTCTTGTGGGAGGTAAATCACCTAATTCTATCTTGCTGAATAACTCTGCATACTAGCATAATGTTTTTTAGACTACAAATAAAATGTGTTGTTATCAAACAAGGCTTGTTTCATTCAAAAGGACTCAATGAAATCTAGTGTTAGAAATTATATGATGATATATGTGAGTTGTAGTCACTGTACTTGTCATTCAGAGGATTTCCTTATGTTATCAACCACTACCAACAAAAAGGTTACTTTTGTAACTGATCAGACAGTATGAGGTAACCTTTGTTGTTAGTAATAGTCCTGGTTTTGCACTCATCCCTTGTATGTTTGTATTAATTTGAGTTTCCACAGCCATTGTTTAATAATTTCAGAGTGTTGCCACCGAGATTGTATACTGCAATTATCCAGCACAGGTCAGCGTGACATGGATTATGAACTGAGGTTCAGGATACTGAGAATTTGTATAATAGTTCCACAAACCAAAGTATTCTGTTCTTGTGATCATGACCTAAGCAATGAGTTATTTTTGAAAATCTTAATTTTACTAATCAACATCAGACATAAGTATAACTTTGATTTGTTTTTTCTTTTCAAATTTATTGAAGCAGAAGAAACAGAAGGCAATACTCGATGATCTGGAAAAGTGAATGTTGTCTGCCATTTTTCATTACTGGGAGAAGATTCCTCAAGTCATGTTTAATAAAAACCAAACTGTAATATGGCATTCAACAGTACAAAATAAATGGTACTAAACTCCTGGAAGTATCTGAGCTGCATTGTAATGTGCAGTCATTCACTAAGTGTGTCTTTAGCCAATCTTATTCAAGATATTCCAGGAGCCTTGTCATTTTATGTACTACTGAGCATATAAATGAGATAAAAGGTTTTGTTTTGTAGTTTGCTTCAGACTGTTAATAAATATTTTATTTTAAATCAATGGTCTTCCATTGTCTAATTGTTGCATTAAATGTTTTTTCATACATACTTGTAGAATAATCAGAACTTACGCTATCAGTATACCTTGCAGATACCGTTTCTTCTTATTTTTAATCATTTAGGCTCAGTTTTTGTGAATAGCTTTTATTATTTACTCTGAATATATTGATTTGTATTTGTTTATGGGGTGGTGCACTGATTAGGCTCAGCCTAGGTATGTCATATTAAATGACTATGTAAAAAGCTTCACCTTGAAGCTATACATTTTCAGGTAGTAGTTTGACACTTTATCTTACATAAGCACTTAAAGTGTGAGTGTGTGTGTGTGTGTGTGTGTGTGTGTGTGTGTGTGTGTGTGTGTGTGTGTACTGTAAAGACTTTTTATTTCTGCTTCTGGAGAAAGGCCTTGTTGTATAGGCCATTGAACTACAAAGACTGCAATTTTGTAACCCATGAACACCCCATTGGACTTTGTGTTACTTTGACTCATATACACACACACACACACACACACACACACACACACACACACACACATTGTTGGGTAGCTTATATATTCCTGCTTCCAACCCTTACTCTTGTGCTAACCCTAACCCTACCACTATCTCTGTAGCTGCTTCTAACCCGAACCCTACACATTAGAGTACTAAACACTCACACAGACAACTTATGTTTGAACGTTAGTAGCCTTTTTTGTTTAGCCAATTAGAAAAGTGTACAGTTTTCCTTTGTTGGCTGGTTTACTGATTTGAAGAAGTAGAGTTTTGATAAAAGGTATGTCTGATTGCATTTTTAAATGAAATGTGTTGCAGTGATTTGTGTGCACCAGCAATTCTAATTTGCTCATATGTATGAGTATTCTGAATTTTGCTGAACTGATATTCAATGGAATTCAGCTTGACAAAACTGACTGTTTGACTCCAAAACATATGAATGCAGAAATACTGAAGTTGGCTTTTTGCAGGATTAGGGATAAAGCCTGTTTTCCAGTTTTGCTGGATAGGTAGTTAGTCAGTTTTCTTTGTGTCATTGCTTATTGCATAGTTACTCTATATCTGTAACTATATATTTATCAATCTAATATATATATATATATATATATATATATATATATATATATATATATATATATGTATGTATGTATAAAATACTCCTAAATCTATATCTATATATCTCTCTGTCTCTATCTATTAATCTGTCTATATCTTTCCTCAGATCTCTCCCTTGTAACCATACATTCCAGCTCAAACACATGTAAAATATAAACTACAAACAAAATTTGCAGGTTTGTTATTCTTGAAGAATCCCAAATTCATGACAGTCAACCTTTATAGCAGTCTAACTGGTAGCTGTAAATGAAAGAGCTAAATTTCTTCTTAGATCTCAAATCTACAAGCTGTTAAAAATGTAGAGATCAAGATGCCTAACTACAGACTTAGAAACCAGCCAGGAATATAGCATTGCCCTCATTAGACCTGATCTTGAAACCTCCACAGAAGAATAGCTATCTCTAGGCTAGGCCCAGCTGTTTGGAAATCAGCTACTTACAGAAGTGAGGCAACAAGAGACACTCCAGTTACATGGAAACAATCTAAGATAGCAACTGTATAAGGACACTAAATGCTTTTGCTTTTGTGACAAATGCTGTAGTCACAGTTTTATTGTAAAGATACTTTTAACAAATGACTGCTGGTTGAATCCACATCTTAATTGTAGATAACGTAAGTAATATCACTTGTACTTAAAATTGTTAAAAACATATAACCACTTTGTATCTACATTGCCACTGTATTATGTACATCTCTGTGTATTTTTTTAATCTTCTATAAGTTTTTGTCGTACCTTGCACCATGGTAGCTGGGTCATGGCTGAATAGTATCTGTTGAACAATCCATTTACCTGGTTATCAAGCATAACTAACTAACCAAATAAATAAATAAATACATACAACAAACTGCAGTAGAAAAGCATTCAGGTGACAGCTTATTTATAGGACTTGTATATCCTGTATCTGGTGACCTGTCCACTTATCTGGTTATCGGACTGAAGTAAATAAATAAAAACTGCAGTAGAATAATATCCAGGAGCCAGCTTTTTAATAAAGCTTTTATATCTTATGGCTAACACTGTTCAAAAGTTTATGCATTTACCATATCTGCTGAAGTGAATAAGAAAGAGTAATCCAAACTTAAAAAGGAAAAAAAGAAAAAGAGAGTAAAGGAGAATATGGGCTACATGGGGCTAGATTTGTATGGCACATAAAAGCCTTGTACACTTGGATTAGGAAAACTATGTCATGTAGCTTCTGCACACACTATAAAACTTGTTCCCTAAGCCTATAGTACATGGTATTTCCAGTCATGTATTGCATATACATGTAAAGTGATCGCTTGGTCATCTGTCTATTGTATATATTTCAACATAAAATGCTGTCACTGCAGTTTTTCTACTTAAATTCAATGAAAAGAAAACAATCTTAAACTTTCAGAATTGTGGAGAAATAAGGATTAAGCAGAAATGCAGACATTGCAAATTCAGAGGCTTTTCCCCTGTATGATAAGCGTGAGTCACATTTTCTATAACAGTTTATATTCCATACATAAAACAATTCAACTCTTTCTTTTTCAGGGCAGCAGCTCCACATACATTAACTTTCATGATAGTAGTGTTTCCTAAGAGTTTTGCAAGCAGATGAGCTTTTCATTCATCTTTTATTTTTACCAGGCAAATGTAATCTTCCAAAAGGAGCTCAGGCACTGGTCCTAGAGCCCATTCCAAGACTTTCAGGTTCACAATTGTATATATCTCTCTACTGCTACTACTCTTCCACTGCTCCCTGAAGCTTCCTTATTGCCCTGTATCTGCCTTTGGTAACATGTTGTCTGAGAATGGTAGTCCCTATTTTGATATACGCTACTGATAGAATGTTAGCTTTCCATCCCAGGTCAGCCACCGTACTACTATATATAGCCTTGCCAATAAAGTTAGTAACTGCACCTCTGGGGTACTCTTAACTTTCACATAGCCTCTTGTGCATCACACTGTTTCTTTTACAGTGACTTACTTGCACTGATGGTGCTGGCCCTGCTCTGTTCACCCTCGCTAATGCTTGGGCTCACTCTGCTCCCCTACCCTGCCCCAATTCCCACCCACCCCGACCACAGCTACATTTATTCTAACCACTAATCCCACCCCCTACCTCTCAGCCAATCACACCAAACCCCCCACTCACCCAATGCCACCCACCATCTAGCTATTCTCATTAACTAAATCAACTATGCTTCTACAAACCATGCTTTTTCACCTGCATTCTCTTTGCACACCATACATCTTGCCAAAATACAATCATACAACCACTCAACCACTTTCACTGCAATACTACACTCACCACTAACCATCTCCCCCCTTCTTATTCCTGTCACACCAAATCAATCAACTACTCAATGCACCCTCCACATTATCTATCACCTGATACATTCAAGCAAAAAATTCTCCCTGAAATACAACAGACTAATCATCACCTTCATAAAACTTATGTCTACTGCCCTTTCTAAATGTGCCCTCAGTGGGACATACATCCCAACCCTGGTCCCATCATCTCCAACTCCACACCCAATAACCAGCCTAAAAGCGGCACCATCCCACAACTAACAGCCAATAGAAAGACAAATGATCTCCTTCTCCTACGCTTAACTATCAGAAGTATAACCAATAAAATCCATGACCTCCACACCAACATAGCCTTATGCTCTCCTGATATACTCATCTTGACTGAAACCTGACTCAAACCTCACATTAGCAGTGAGGAAATACTTCCAGCAGGCTATATCATACTTTGTGTGGATAGGCTATCTAAGAAAGCGGGTGGTGTCGCTCTTATGTTTAAAGACCACCTAAACATTCAGATCCTTACCATATTAGCACCACAAATTAGTAACGAAGAAATCTTATATGCCATCCTCAAACTAAATCCAAACAAAACAATAAACATCATAGGATGCTACTTCCTAAATGGTCATAACATCCCTGCACTAGAAAACCTCCTCAGTTGGGCTAACCATCACCTTCCCATGAAACCATAATTCTTGGCAATTTTAATATTGATTGGATATCCTGCAACAACCATCCAGCCCACCACCTAAACCTGCATGGCTTCTCCCAACTTATCCAGTCATCTACCCATATACATAAAAACTCTAACAAACATTCTACTCTTGATTGGATATTAGTCAATAAAACCCCTCAATCATACTTAGTTGGCTGCCTACCTGACAGCCTCAGTGACCATACCCCAACATTCCTACTGAAACACCACCAATACTGTACTAAATCCATCATCTGTCAGCAAATATGCAACAAAGTAAAGTTTAACCCACTCACAGTCATCTCATCCCTTAAAGATTGTAAATGGATCCCACTAAGGTACCTCAATCTAGATGACGCAGCTCAATTCTTAAATAGCACTTTCCTAAATATCTTAAATACTCATGCTCCCCTATGAAATACCAGAGTCAAAGCCCAGCACTCCCCATTGCTATAGAAATCCATGAGGTCAGTAATGAAAATTAGAGACAGAGCCTGAGATCACTGGCGTGCAACTAAAACCCCCTCTGCCAGACAAAAATTCCTCAAATTGTACAGTAAAGTAAAAAAACTGATAAAGCAGGAAAAACCCAATACTATCAGTCCTCCCTTAACTCCTCCAAACTCAACCCCAAACAATTCTGGTCCTCCATAAACTCCATTCTCCACCCAGGTAAAGTTGGCACCACTCCACCTAATAATCACCCCTCCTCTGAAAGTATCACCTCCTCATTCAACAAACACTTCCTGGAAACCATTCTATCTCTAGATAAACAACATAACCCCCTCCCCACATCAACTCATAATAAACTACCTTTTCATTTACCCCAGTTCCTACTAGCAACATAAAAAAACTTTCTATCAAAACTTAAACCAAGTAAACTAGCTGCCGACAATCTCCCCTGTGAATACCTAAAAATAGCAGCCAACACCCTAGCCTATCCAGTCTCTATCCTGATTAACCAGTCCATATCAGAATGCTATGTCCCTACATTGTGGAAAGTATCCCACATCATTCCCCTTCAATAAAGGCAGTCCCTCCACCGAATACTCTAACTACTGTCCAATATCTATCCTCTCCCCACTTTCCAAGATACTCGAGAGATGCATTCATTCTCAAGTCCTAGATTACCTCCTGGCTAACAACCTCCTCTCCAGCACACAACATTGCTTCAGACCATTCCATAGCACTACTATCGCCTTACTCTCTTTTAACAACACTATCCTTCAGCATAAAAACAACGCCTTATACTCCTCTGCAACTTTCCTCGATCTATCGAAGGCTTTCAACATGGTCTCGCGCAAACAACTTATCTCTGTTCTCTCTAATCTATACTTTTCCCAGTCAGTTACTGACTGGTTTCATAGCTACCTAACTGGCCACCTACAATCCATTGTTTGGCATAATGACATATCTCTACAACTCCCTGTCTCACTCAGTGTCCCCACAAGGATCCATCCTTGAACCATATTTTTCTCACTCTTCACCAATAATCTATACACTGCCACCAAAACGGCCTCTCTCATACAGTACACAGATGACTCCACCATCATCTGCTCAGGACAATTCCTACCTGAACTGCAAAAGATCATTCAGGATGCCTTGACCTCTATAGAAACCTGACTATCTAATGCCCAGTTAATAGTCAAACTTAACAAAATGAAACTCCTCATCTTCCAGCCCTCAAAATCTAACCGAATCAACTCCCATTTTAATATTACAGCCAACAACAACACCATTATCTCCCCAACAGAACATACAAAACTACTAGGTGTTGCAATTGACAACTGTCTCAAATTTGACATTCACATTTCCCTGACCATAAAAAAAGTTCACAAAAAGCTAGGGGCTTTGTACAGAAATAAACAATTCCTCACCAAAACAGACAGAATAACAGTTGCCAATTCCCATCTTATCTCCACCCTATGCCTCTCCAATATTTACCAAACTAAGACAAACCAACCTAAACAAACTCAAGTCTTGTTACAACAAAATAGCCAAGTTTGCCACTGGTGCTACCCATCGCAGTCACCACTGTATCTCACTTACTGAATTTGACTGGCTCTAACTCCCGCAACTCCTTCACCTAAATCAACTCTGCCTTGCTCACAAGTCAGTGAACAAGCCCCTTAAAGTCCCATCCCTCCAAAATCTACTCCAACCCTACTGTACCACCAAACCACTATGCTCCAACAGCAAAAATCAACTTCAAGTACCCAAAACCAAGAACTCAGCTGGGGAAGCGCTTTTCTCCTGCATAATATCCACATTTTGGAACACAATTCCACCATCAATAACTTCTATACAATCATGCAGCCACTTCAAAGCTGTGCTAACAACACACTTAAAAAAAAAAAAAACACTGACTATGCCCTTGCTCCAATCTGGACTAGAGATTCTCTTTCTCTTCCCTTCCACCCAGCCACTTAGACACCCAATATGCTGAATTTCTATCTCTCATCTCCTGGCACTTGCAGTATTTCTTAACTTCCTTATGACCTGACCTCATCACAATCACCTAAGGCATCTACCTACCTTCTATTGTCATCTATACTACCTACACTGTATACTGTCTCTTTCCTGACTCTTCCCCTGCTATTTCCTCCTAGTCTTTGGACCTGCATCTCCATCTCACCAAACATGACTTTACATCTGGCTAAGTCTACAGCCATAACTGTTATGTCCAGTAAACTTTATAACTTCAACATCGTTGTGACTGTCACAAGTATACTATGTTTCAATATGTGCCATCACCAATGTAACCAATGCTCTTATGTATATATGAACTTATACTCCATGTATATCCACTACCCTGCATGTAACTATGTTTTCTCATATTTTATTATCGCAGCTTTGCTGACATTGTTTACTTGCAAGTTTATCAATTTTATTAACTTTTTATTATTAATTCTGTACTTAATTGTATCTTGTGTGGAGCTTTTCTCCCCAAGCCTCCGCCGAAAAAGGACCTATGTCCACTCGGATTTTCCCGGTAAACAAATGTAAATGTAAATAAATAAATAAATAAAAAATTGCATATATATATATATATATATATATATATATATATATATATATATATATATATATATATAGTTGTTGGACCCCTGATTTAATGGGCACAATGTCAAAACCTGTTTGGTCAACAGACAGATGGTTGTCAGTATGAAATCGACAATCCCCGGGTAGGGGATTGTTCCTTTACAAGGAGATTGTGTGATCTTAGAGTTAGTATTCATAATTAGCAGGGGGTTGGGGAGCTTGCCCCCTGCAAAAACACTTGCTGTTGGTTTAGTTCACTCTGAGGTAATTCCTTGTAAGTGCACACAACAGGTCACCATTTGTTCATTTGATGTTTTGACATCAATCTCCTGTGTGTCTGCATTGAGTCCATTTGAATTTGTGTCTGACATGTATATACAGATATAGATTTTTATATAGATATATATATATATATATATATATATATATATATATATATATATAGATTTTTATATAGATATATATATATATATATATATATATATATATATATATATATATATTAAATAGATATAGGGTCTATGTCAAGTTTCTGAAAAGCAATATACCAAAAGTCATAATACTGAATGTACAATGTTGAAATGTTGAAATGATGATGTTAAAATATTGAAATTAAAATATCCACTCCCCTACATGCAAAGACAGCTGAACATACCCCCACCCCCGGACCCATATTAGTTATTTGAGTTTCAGTAACAGCAGAGTAAAATTATTTGCAGTGTACTAGTGAAGTCTACAGATGAAGTACATGTACGCTATTACTATTTTTTTTTAGTGAAACATTGTTAAGTTTCAGCACCTATCATACATCCTATCTTCCCTGTATATACAGTGTATTTACATACTATGTAACTTTGAGGTTCGTATTACTGCACTATACTAGTACTAAATCTCCAATTGCACTTTTATCTAGGCTTTTTCTCCTACAATGTCCTCAGATTACTAATGACTTAATCATATATTTAGACTACTTACAGTCTAGAGATGTTTTTTCCTTAGGTAAGTCAATGTTGTATTTCACTCAGCTACACTTATTACCTGTAAATTGCAAACTCAGAAGCTATGTTATATACACCAATCTTTGCTTGTTTCTTTCATAACATCACTTTATATGTAGTTTTTCACTACAACTTCTATGTATTATTATTTTAGACAGCATCCTTTTATTGTATTCATTATAAAGATATGTATTGGAGCTTTTCTCCTTGGGTCTCCACTGAACATGAGTCTCTGGCTCAGCTGGACTAACCCGATTAACAAATGTCAATAAATAAATAAAAATAAAATAAATAAACACTTTTGACATCTTAGGATTTTTCATTCAGTATTATCATTTTCAGTATACTATTCAATAAGTTGTCAGATACCTTATAATGGAAATCTAAATGCTACTGCAAGGTATGTGTGATGTGCACATCACTCAGCTTACATCGGCCATAAAGAGAAGTCGGGTATAAAGCGGACATCAGCACGTACATGCCTCAGAACTTTTCTGCCGCCTGTTTGACTTCCAGCTCCTTTCATAGCTCGCCAGAGAACTCAGGTTTGTGCTTCAGATAAGTACCCTGTTGTTTTTTTTTTTTCCTTTTCTTTTGGCTACTGTGTTGGTTTTCATGTTGTGAGTACATGTCAGCTAGGAAGGGCAAGTGTCAGTGTGGAAGAGAAATTACACATAAAGACTCCCACGAGCTTTGCTTATTTTGCTTAGGCTCAGACCATGATCACATGTCCTGTGCTATCTGCAAGGCCTTTACTTCTAAAACCCTCTGTAGCTGCCTAGCATCTCTTAGGTTATATTTGGAGAATCAGTTCCTTAAACGCTTATCTCGCGACATGGAACTGACATCAGGCCCTTCAGAAGAGCCACACGTCAAGAAGGCCAAGAAGCCTCGGCCTGATCCTACAGCTATTCCCTCTATTTCAAACATTCCTCCCAAGGCTGATGTAGGCCTGGAGGCCACTGCAGAGTCTGCAGAGCCTCCTTCAATGGGTACTGTGGTGGAAGCCATCAAGGAATCTTTAGGCATGTCTCACAGGAATTCACAGGCATCCAATTTGGGTGCCAGGGGGAAGCATTGTTCATTGTCTTGGAAGGCCCACCTGGCATCATGCAGATTGTTTTTCATGAATATGCTTCTACAGATGTCATGGAATGCCGCCTAATGTCAGGCCAATCTTCCTTTCATTGTCCACCTCCTGAGGCTCCTAAGAAAAAGAAACTAAAACCTTGACATGTTTCTCTGGTTCCTCAGGAACAGGCTTCTGATCAAGCTCCTGACTGGCAGGCCTTTACTAAAGGCCTCTTTAATGTGTCATGGTCCTCTACCAGACATCTGCCCCTTGCTTTCCTCCACCAGCCCTTTCTCCTTCTAACCCATTGAAGAGGTCTGCAGAGGATGTCTCTTCTGAGGAGGAGGATTCATCAGGTGATGAATCTCTGGCCTACTCCCCCCAGATTGCTTCTCCTCTGGGTTATGCCTCCCCAGAGGTCAAATCTAATTGTAAGGATTCCCCTGGGGAGGATATTTCCTTTGGAGATACCATTTTGAAGATGAAGGAATTCTTTGAGAGGGATTGCTGCCAGGTTTCTGATATTGAGAAGAGGTATTATGACCTCCTACAGAAGGAATCCCCTAATCCTTCAGCCATACCTCTTGTCCTGCTGTCCTTCTTGGATGCCTTCACTGTAGCTTCCATGTGCTCACATTCCTAACCCCTAGCCTCCAGTTGCCCTGACAGATTTTACAAGGTGTGTGAGGATGCCAAGTTCCTTTTTAAGGCACCTTTGGCTGACCAAGCAGCTATATCAGTGGCAGCAGATAAAGCTTCCAAGCCTTTACCTTCCACCTCACTGCTTCCCTCTGATAAGGACAGCAAGGTCATGGAAAGACTAGGGAAAAGTGTATACTTCTGCAACCCTGGCCTTTAGAGCAATGAACTATTAGATGCACATGGCCATATAATCCCTGGCTTTTATGGCAGATGCAGTGAAACTCCTGTCAGAGATTCCAGATACTCCTAACAAAGCCAAGCTTTCCACCATTTTTAAATCCTGCTCTCAGGTTACTAGGCACTCCATCAAATGTAGTTATGATGCAATGGAGGCTTCAGTTAGGGCTGCAGCTACAGGGTTGGTCCTGAGAAAGTATTCATGGTTTAGACGACAACCCTTAAGGGATGATATCAAAGCTAAGCTCATGTATGCTCCTTTAGATAACAAAGCCTTATTTGACACTGCTGCTGCATAGCTCTTTAAAACTCTTCAGGAATAGAGGAAGGAGCTCCAAGATTTAAACCACATTTCTGTCTCCCCTGTTCTCCACTTTCTGAGGAACTCCCCAGCCAGAACCAACTTTGTAAGGAAGGCAATTAAATCTCTCCCCCCCCAAAAGTAAGAGGGATACTAGGAAACAGGCTCCTTCAAAGTCTGCTTCTTCCACACCTTCTCAGAAGCAGCCCTTTCAGGCTAAACCTGGTAGTCTGTGACTACCAGGTCCCAGATCCATCTACCCCCTTCTCTTTGCCTATTTCTTTCCCTCCCAACTTGGAAACAGATAACCCAGGATTCTTGGATCCTCTCTATCATCAACCAAAGTTACTTTATGGTATGGGAATCCCATCCTACTTTCAAGGTAATCCCACAACCCCCACAGGACCAATTGGAATTCTTTCCATTATTCCTTTCCTCTCTTCTTTCTCAGGGTACTATCCAGGATGTGACACCCAACCAAAGGAGAAAAAGATTTTACTCAGGATGTTTCTAGTTCAAAGAAAGGATGGCCCTTGGTGGCCCATCCTAGACCTTTCCCATTTAAACACCTTTCCAAAAGTTCCCACCTTTCACATGCTGACTCACCTACTCTACTCCTTCTTATCCTTTCCCAGGTCTTCTTGGTGTTTTTGGGCATAAAAGATGCCTATCTTCACATCTCCATTCACCAATGGTTCAGGAGATTTCTTTGCTTTTCTGCGGCTTCCTGTCATTTTTAGCTTTGCTCTCTGCCCACTGGTCTATCTACAGCACCGAGGGTATTCACAAAATGATAAGCTCCTGTCATAGCTTACTGCAGACTGCAGGGCATACATATATTTCCATATCTGGGTGACCTGCTCCTACAGGCCCCATCTCCAGAAATACTCCTTTCCTGCACAACATCCCTTCCGAGAGAGCTAGGGTTTACCATCAACCTCCAAATGTCTTCCCTGTTTCCCTTGCAGGATCATGTTTTCCTGGGTACAGGATTCTAACAGGCACAATGATTGCCTGTTTACCCCCAGAAAAAATCCTGTCTCTCACCTTCTATTTCCAAGACCTAATAACACTTCAATCCCTGACCACCACGGAGTTCCTGAGACTACTGGAGTTCATGGCCTCAACCATTCCATTGCTTTCCTTTGTCATACTACACATGAGGAAATTTTAGTGGTTCCTGAGAATAGTTTGCAAGCAACACTCTTATCCTCTGGAATTTGTTGTCCCCCTCCTATCCTATTTGACAAAGGAGTTAGAGTGGTGGATTCTCCAGGTCTCCAGAAATCCAGGCTTACCCCTTCAACCTCTTCCACCCACCCTGTACATGGATGCATCAGACACAGGATGGGGTGAACCTCTGGAAAACTGGAAGGTGAGGGATGTGTGGTCACCTCCTGAAACAAAAGAACACATTAGTTTAATGGAAATGATAGCCTTGATCTCTGCCCTCAAAGTCTTCAAGTCCAGGATTTCACCAGGGGTTGTAAGACATACCTCTCAACTGTACCGATTTTCACAGAATGTCCAGATTTTTGCATCATATTTTTGGATTGTTCCTCATAAAAGTTCTGGTTTTTTGACAAATCACTGGGATGATCTCTGGATTAAAGTCACTAAATAATGACATATTTGAGTTTCAGACTTCATATCCCCTAGAAAAATGCATGCTAACACAAATCCTGTTATTCTAGCAACTTTCAAAGTTTTACGAGCAATATTTAAAATGTGTCCCTATTTTTTGGCCTTTGTTCCCCCATTTTGTCAGGCTTTGTCCAGATTTATTGAGCTAAGAGGTTAAGAGGTTTGTTCTTAAATGGTTTATAGACAATGCCACAGTCCTCTGGTACATCAACAAGAGGGGGGGATCCTATATACTTTGCAGACTAGCATTATATGCCTAGGAAATTGCCTGGCACAGTCAGATTTCCCTCCAGGCTGTTTACATTCCATCAGCTCAGAATGTGATGGTGTACTCTCTAAGCAAGTCCATGACTCAATCCCATGAGTGAATGTTGAACAGGGATGTATTTCTGGACCTTGTTCATCGATGGTGTATCCCTCAGAAAGATCTTTTTCTACCCTATGAACAGACAGCTTCCCAAGTACTGTGCCAGGATTCCACATCCTGGGATATGGAAGGTGGATGCACTAGCTTTCCCATGGAAGAAGAAGCTTCTTCCCACTCATCCAGAAGGTTCTGCTGAAAATTCATCAAGAACAACCAAAAATCTTGCTGCTGACCCCCCCTTTGGACAAGACAGCATTGGTTCCCCCTTCTCCTTTTTAGCCAAAGGCACTCTCCACAAGTTATCCCAGAGGATGGACCTACTAACACAGGACAAGGGAACTCTAGTGCATCCACAAATGTCAACCCTAAACTTGACTGTGTGGATGATAGGACTTTAATTCCCTTTAGACACCTTTACACTGAGGGCATGCTACAAGTTCTGCAGGAGGCCAGAAAATCCACTACTAGGTAATCCTATGTCTCCAAATGGAAGAGGTTTTCCATTTAGTGTCTCAGAAAACCACTTAAAACCACTGTCTGTAGAGGTGCCAGTGGTTTTGTCTTACATATGTGAATTAATGAAGAGTGGCTTGTCATATTTCTCAGTCAAGGCATATTTGTCTGCCATCTCTGCTTGATAACCTATGTCTCCTCTCCAGGCTTCCAGGTTGGAAGTCAAACTGTTCCTAAAATGAATCCTTCATATTAGACCACCAAGGAAACCAGTTCCACCTCCTTGGCATCTCAGTTGTTGTACTAGCAAAACTTACCCTAGCCTCCCTCAAATCAACAAGGTCATCCTGCCTGCAACACTGTACATGGAAAACAGTTCTCCTAGTGGGTATTACCTCTTCCAGAAGGGTTTCTGAGCTGCAAGCCCTTATGGCCTCTTCTCTCTTAACTGTCTTTCATAGGGACAGGGTTTCCTTTCAGAATAACCCATCCTTTATGCCCAAGGTGGTTAATGAGTTATCCCTGAATCAGGCTATAAATCTTCCTACCTTCGTCCCATCTCCCCTGTCCTCCAGTGTGAGGATTCTCCACACTTTGGATGTTCACAGACAACTCAGATACTATTTATGCAAAACTAAGCCCATCCATAAGTCTGACAGATTGTTTGTCTCCTATCACCCACGGGCCTTGGGCCAACCTGTTTCCAAGTAAATTATATCCTGATGGATTTTTAAAACAATTTCTTTCTATTACTCAGCCAGTGAAAAGGACACACTCTACTAGGGCAGTGTTCTCTTCTGGGGTCTTCTTTAAAGGATTGGATACAGTCTTTATCCTGGAGGCAGCTACCCAGTCGTCTTTTCATACCTTCACCGAGCACTATAAACTGGTTATCATTTCCAGGTCCAGAGCAGGGCTTGCCAGAGCTATTCTCAATGGCTTTGTGCAAAAATGTTTCTGCTCCTCCTCCCTATTCATCCTCTGCAATGAGATTTGGCATTCTCTCTTATGTTATGAATACTGCAAGATATGAATAGAAGGACATAGAATAGTTGTGAAAAATCTTACCGTAACCATAGATGTCCTTCTCTTCTATATGCTGCAGTATTGCCCCCACCCCCCCCGGACATCCTCTGATGCTTACCTGGGCCCTGGTTACATGTTTCTCACTATATCTGGCTGGTGCTTTGTGGCATTCAGTTCTGAGGTAGGTACGTGCTGATGTCTGCTTTATACCTGTCTTCTCTTCATGGCCAACATACACTGAGTGATGTGTGCCACATGTACATTGCAGTAGCATTTAGACTTTGGCATACTGGCCGGATGTACGAGTCAGCTGGAGGCAGTCTTCTTCATGTTATGAATACAGTAGCATATAGAATAGAAGGACAGCTATGGTTATGGTAAGATTTTACACAACTATTCTTTATCTCATATATATATATATATATATATATATATATATATATTTATGTATATATATATATATATGTATATATATATATATATATATATATATATATATATATATATAGATATATAGGTCTAGCTGAAAACACTGACACACCAAAACACCGACAACGAGATAACCGACACCACAAAATTGACAGTTCAAAAGCATGAAACTTCATATGCCCGACAAACCACAATCCCGACAATCAACAAAATAAAACAAATGCCTTTTCTGAAAAACACACACACAACACAAGCACACCAAAAACCTTACAAACCTACACTAAACCTTACATACACAACTATCTATGCACTAACCTTAACTCAAACCCTAACCCTAAGGTCCGTCACTATCGCACACTCACCTAACCCATGCCCTCACCCTTACTCACTTAACCTGCTCCAACCCTAAAGACTGTCACTATCGCACACTTACCTTACCTGCACTCTAACCCTAACTCACTTAACCCGCCCCTAACTCTAATGTCTGTCACTATCACACACTTACCTTAACATGTCAGTGTTCTTAGCATCGGGCTTTACAACTGTTGGTCATCTCCATTGTCGATCTTCCCGTGTCGGTGTTCTCGTCATCGGTGTTTTCAACTTTTGGTGTTATCAGGTAGACCCATATATATATATATATATATATATATATATATATATATATATATATATATATATATATATGTATGGATTCACTTCATAATACTGAAACTTCAAAATACTGAAAATGACAAAACTTCATAATACTGAAGACCAAAATACTGAAAGCTCAAAATACTGAATACTCAAAATACTGAAACTCAAAATACTGAAAACACATATTATGCATAAACTCAGCTTAAACAACATAAATCATAACAATTTCTACCAAATATATAGGCAAGCCCCTGCACCCCCACCCTGTTAATTATATATCTACTCCAAGATTGCACTTAACTACACTATGTGCAATCTTGGAGTTGATATATTTAATATATATATACATACATCATACACACATCATTCCTCTCAACTTCTTACACAAGAAATCTGGACAAAGTCTAAAATAATGAGTGGACAAAGACCCAAAAGGAGGGACAAATTTTAAATATTGCTCCTATAAACTTAGAAAGCTGCTAGAATAACAAGATTTGTGTTAGCATGTATTTTCTGAAGTATATACACTCTGAAACTCAAATATATGTCATTATTTGGTCATTATTTAATGACTCCAGTACTCCATAATTTGCCAGAAAGCAACATGTTTTATGAGGAACAGACCAGATATCTGAGGCAAAAATCTTTACAGTTGAGAGGTATGACATACATACATGTGTGTATATGCATATGTATCGGTATGTGCATATCCATGAAAGGTGGTTTTGACAAATGCAAATAAACCGAAATCAGTTCACCAAAATCACCTTTAATGAACTTTGAAACATATTTTTTGCAGGAGCTTAAGCTCCCCCTTCACGCTTATGTTGTGTGACATCCCTATCCTTCCCAGAATTATATATACCAACTCCAAAGTTGCATAACAATAGAGAAAAACGCAATCTCCATTTCATCGAATGTGGTTTTGGCAAACTGTCTTTGGTTTCTTAGTGCTCGCTGAAATCATCTTTGGCAGATTGCCATACTCCTGGTTTGGGCATACATCCGAGACTTAGCTCACTTTCCACTTCGAATGAAGGAGCTACATATGGTTTATGAACTTTTTCTCAAGTTAATAGCTGAATAAAATAAGCTTATATCAACAATATGGCATCCAAAATCCCGGAGTGCCTAATCTGTTAACAATATAATGTCTAAGGGATTACAGATTCTGTGTATAACTGGTTGTGGGTCTACATAATACTTTTCAGACAAAATGTCACAATATACAAACTGTGAGTTCACTTATGTTTCCTGACTGTTTATCTGAATTATATGCGGCTGAAATAGCATCCCTGAACTCTACAGTACAGGTGCTGTTGGATAAACTGTTAGATACAAAGGATTATGATCGGGTCACAAATCATAACCTGCATATTATGTATTTGAGACATGGATGCCAAAAAATTCACCTCTAGACCAAGAGCACATAATAAAGGGTAATGATCAGATACCAAATCATAATTATTTGTAGTAGCTTTATTTGCTCCATGTATTATTAGTTACAGCAAAAAAGCTAAGTGATTTACTGGGTTTCAAAGCCATAAAGCATTTAGCAAGCACTATCAGATAGTTAGTGTAACTCAGTCTCTTATGCTACACAAAGTCACAGAGTAAAAAGGATTAGACCAGATAAAATCACTTTAGCTAGCAGATCTAAGACTCTCTCTCTCCCTCTCTCTGATACCCTCCCTGTGGGAGTAATACGATACCTCATTTAAGTTTCATGTAGTTCATTCAATTAAGTAGGCATCTTGTTCTAGTTACTTCTAATTTTAGTTCTTACTTTAAAACAAGAACACTCATCCATCTCCTTACTTAACTGAATAAACTACTTGAAACTTCAACAAGGCATCTTTATTCCTCCCACAAGGAGTGTATCAGAGATAGAGTCTCCCAGATTTGCTACCTAAAGTGTTTTATCTAGACTACTCCTTTTCACTCTCTTTCTTGCTAGTTCTGTCACCATCTGGATCAAAGATGGGATACCAGACCTGACTCTTGCTTTCTGAATTGGGGTCACATTACCGGCAGAGACAGCAGGCAAAAACAAGTCTGTTTTAGATTCTGTCGCTGTTGTTTGCTGGTCAGTACTTGCTGATGTAACTGCCTAGTGTGATACCCATCTTAATAGGTAATGCAGGGGGTGCTAAACCATTTGTTATGATCGGGTCACAATCTATAGAAGTCTTAACTGATTTATCTTTTTGTGGATATGAGTGTAATTACTGCACTTCATGCATACAAGTCTGTTGAACCTGATTTTTCTGAGTTTTTTTGTTATATACGGCAATTAAATAAAGGCCCTGGATTCCTATCTGGAAACAAGGAAGTTAAGAAAATTTAAAATGGACATGAGGCACTTTAATGATCAGATAGATTTTACTTGGGAAAAACAGAAGATGGCTGAGCATATTTCACAGAAGGCATCTGACTAGGGATGTAATAATAGGGACAAAAGTAAATGTAAAAGAGTCCCCTCAAGAATAATCATTTTGACTTGCCTTCTGCTTCTAACATGGTCCCTGAGTCTACATAAGGAGTTGAAGGAAGCACAGAAATAAAATAAAATATGTTAATGTTTTCAGAAGATGTTGAAGTAGAACAGAATATGGTCATTAATTTTAATGATGAATTTTTTGTCAGATGAGATTATTTCTTTTTAAATAAACAATTGCAATTTTTACCTGCATTTTTTTGTTTCTCACTTCTTAACAGTTTTTGATTCAAAAGCTTTTACTAGGACATCGAGTTTGAAATATTGGTTTCATCAACATGAAGGAAAAAGTAATGAAACAGATGAATAAAAATGAGGCCAGTACTTTTTAAAATTATGATCATAACTTATCCTAATTAAAGAATAGCACTTTGGAAAACATTAGTAGCATATATGACATAATTATAACTAAAGCCGATAAAGGTGGAGCTACAGTAATAAGGAAAAGGGATGATTATGACAGGGAGGTTTATAGTCAGTTAATAAATGCAATGTTTTATTATAGGTTAGTTTTGGACTCCTAATAAATAATCTAGGTAGGCAGTAAGTTCATTTATGTGTATGTTTGTTTACAAGAATTTGTAACACACATCTGCTACCTCAAGCTCCTAAGTCATGGAATACCTACTGCAGCTCTTAATGAAATAAAAACAGTGGCTTCAAGAATGAAGTGCATGCAAAAAAGTGGTTAGACAGATCCAAACTATCTGGGTCAGAATACAAGAACATGGCCAAAAAAACTTATTTTGGCTAAGAAGCTTTATACAAAAAGCCAAAAGAACCAAACATATTATCAAAACTACTGCAAAGCATTAATTGATGTTTTATCATAAATGGCAAAAAAAGTTAATTACATATAGATAGTAAACACAACGAGACAAATGGGGTGATCTTAAAGAATTTTACAACTATGGGCACAACTGACTAATAACATTATACAAAGTATATTTAAGGACCATACTTGAATATAATAATGATTTTTGTATTTATAATGTTAGACAATTAAAGATCTTAGAGTGTGCACAATGATGATTTACTAAAGAACACCCTCTGTAAGAGATGTGAATTATAAGAATAGATGTACTTAGATGGGTCCCCTACACTAGACCAGCACGCTACAACACCGACGCCCAAAAGACCTACACCAGAAGACCGATGACACAGATGATCGACAAGGTGAAATCCCGACAGCCGAAACAACGACATGGGCAACGTGTGAGCGCGACTCGGTAAGTGTGCGAAAGTGAGAGATTTAGGGTTAGGGAGCGGACAGGTAAGTGCGTGATAGTGAGGGATTTAGGGTTTGGGTGCAGGAAAAGTGAGTGTGCGGTAGTGTCGGACTTAGGGTTAGGGTGTGGGTAAGGTAAGTGTGTGATAGTAATGGACTTTAGGTTTAAGGGCGGGTTAAGTGAGTTAGGGTTAGGGTATGGGTAGGGTAAGTGTGTGATAGTGACGGACTTTAGGTTTAGTGGCGGGTTAAGTGAGTTAGGGTTAGGGTGTGGGTAGGGTAAGTGTGCGACAGTGACGGACTTTAGGTTTAGGGGCGGATTAAATGAGTTAGGGTTAGGGTGCAGGTAGGGTAAGTGTGCGGTAGTGTCGGACCTTAGGGTTAGGGTTTGGGTTAAGGTTAGTAAATATATATATAGTTGTGTGTAATGTGTAGTTTATGTTTTGTGTGTCGGTGTTATGGTGTTCGGTTTTGTGAGTTGTCGGTTTTGTGAGTTGTCAGTTTTGTGATTTGTCGGTCTTTTGGTGTCGGTGTTTTGGGTGTCGGCTTTGTGGCGTGTTGGTGTAGTGTAGGGGATCCACTTAGATTATATGTATGCTAGCATATAAAGCTTTTAATGATATAATTTACAGTACCTGTTAAACCTTGATGTGTATAAAGGATCTAGAACTCATAAACATCATAATTTGAAATTCTCTACAGGTGTGTTTAGAAAAAAGTGAGGACTTGTTATATTAAATGAGAAATTGCACAATTATGGAATAAATTAGTGTAATATGTCAGGAAGTCCATTAATCTAGTAACATTCACGAAAAAACTTGATGGATGGGTAGGTGTCTGGGTTTACAATTCAAACGTCACAGACACAGTTTTATTTGACAGCCTTGTGGCCCAAACACTATATCGTACCCGGATTTATAAATGTATAACATTAAATCATCTGCGTATTTTATTACAGATTGTTTTATATCTTTAATTAGATCTTTTTGAAGTTATTTTTTGTAATCTATTTAACAAAGCATTTATTACAATAACAAAAAGGGTCTCTGAGAGTGGGCAACCTTATCATATGCCTAATATGAGCTGAAAATGTTCAGAGGCAATGTTGTTTATTTTGATATAAGCATTAGTGGTGGAATATAAATTATGGGTCATTTGTTAATAGATATTCATTAATAAAGCCAGATAATATATATGTGAAAAATGTTCATTGTGTTGTTGTGGTCAATGAGCTTAATTCAGGACATTAAGGCTAGACTAATACCAGCTTCAGAAAGTATTGATTTGTCTTTGAATTGAAATCTGAGAAAACCTTCTGGTACATGATTGAAGGAAATACAAGGTGTGGCAAAGTATATCTTTTTGTGAAAGTGGTTTGGGCGAGCAGCAGGATTATGTTTTAGTGACCAGCTAAAAGAAAAGAAACACAGCTTGATTGTAGCTTTTAGAAATGTATAAGAACAGAAGAGCATAGGTGTTGGACTGCTGCACTGAAATAAGAAAACAATCACACGCTTTGTAGGTAAACACAAGTTTAAACATTAAGCGACTCTACCCATATTTGTAATACATTTAGAACACATTTGTCAGACATACTGATAAAAATATTCCAGCTGTTGAATCACTAACTCTGAAATGTTAGTTATGCATATTATTTGCGTGACATCTTATGTGATTTACATTTGCATATCTAATCGACCACATTGAAAGTACCAGCTGTAACATGGGTAGATTATCTGGCCTCTGCATTTCTTGATACCTCCCGCTTAAAGGCTGTTAAGTGAGGGCAATCCCTGTTTTTATGCACTCTCTCATTTCTGAATATTTGTATATAACAAGGGTACCACACCTTTAGAAAATAACATTACATGGTAGATGGACTGAGTCTACCTGTGTCACTTTTTGAGGTATTTTGAGACTGAAAAACTGCATGAAACAGCCTTTGAGAATCAGTAAGATGTCATTACATACACAATCTCCAGAGAAGACAGTCTGAGAATAATATTCCTTGGTATTGGTAAGTAGCCACTGGCAGTGGTTCCTGAACTTGTAGGTTAACTAATAGAAGGCTTTGCATGCATTGTGAACTTTTGCATACGGCTAGCAGTTTGTGTTGTAATGCTTGAGCTTTGCACTTTCATACCAAGGAGGTTAAAGCAACACTGTGTCTGACAGTCAGCTGTATAGAGGCAGGGCACAATAGCAATTTATCATATTTATGAGCTGTCAAGTAATAGGGTGGTGTAGCAAAGAGAAAGGGTGCTAACCAAATGTTAAAGTCACTAGGATAGTGTATTTTACAAGAAATAAGTGGATGCATTGCTACTGCATTTATCACTGGTAAGATTATTTAAGTCATACTGAAACAGCAAATGTAGTTTTATAGGCAACATTACAAAAGTGGCTTAGATTCTCGGCTGGAGTGCGGGAGTGCCTTCTGTGTGGAGTCTGCATGTCCTCCCCGCGGTTGGGTGGGCATTCGAAAGACATGCATAAATGGGCGTGCCTTCGTTGAATGTCGAGCTGGCACCTCGGCATTCGTGAAAATCTACTGCCAATCATTAGCAGACCGGAGTTCTGCTGTGGCGACCCCTAACTGGGAAAAGCTGAAAGACAACAACAACAACAAAAGTGGCTTATGTGGTAGAAATTGCTTAAATTAAACTCCTGTTTCCTCAAAAATTTTAACTCAGATAAACTAAGATGTCTGCATAGAACATTAGTAAAAGATGATAACTGAAATGACAGTATTTTGCTGACATCTCACAGGAGTGAAGACAGAGAAACAGAGTACAGGAGAATATGAAATTGGAATAAAACATGAACATGTTGGATGTGCAACATTGAAAGAATAACAGGAAATGATGGATGTGAGGAAACTGTATGGCAGTTAAAGACTGGTGAGAAAAGGAACACATTAACAGTTGTGTTGATGAATGAGCAGTGTAGTGATTCAAACATGGACAGCTTAGTTTTTTGTAACCAGGAAAGCAAGAAACTGACAGATATGAACCTCTTAGTAGCATCCTTGAAGCTATAGCTTGCAGGAAATAGCCAAAGTGAATGAGAAAGCAGTCTTGTCATTTATTTATTTGACATTTGTTAACTGGGTTAGTCCAACTGAGCCAAGGGCCCATTTTCAGTAGAGACCCAAGGAGAAAAGCTCCAGACAATATATGGATATGTGAAAAACATACAGTAACATAATTGTCAATCACATAACATGAGGAGATAAGCTCCAGTCTATAGCACAGAAACTGTCAACAGCACAATCACATAACATGAGGCGATAAGCTCAAGTCTATAGCTCAGAAACTCAATAATCAAAGAAACATCCATTACAACAGTATACAGTGTAACAGTGGTACACTCAATTCTTTAATTAAAGAGACATAGCTTTGGAATAAGTTCCATCCTTTGATGCAAGAGGGCAAAATCATTGAATTATATGCCAGAGGGTAAATGAAAATAGGAGGAGATAATTCTAATTTAATAGAAGAGGACTATGTCTAGAAGAGGGGACGTAAAGACAATAGTGAAGTCATGCAGGGGCTTGGCATGGACAGGACCGAGTCTTCTGGAGATAGTGTTTTTGTTATTTTGTGTGTGTGTGTAAGATTTACTTATCTTTATTTATGATGGGTATAGAGCGTGCTGATGGCATGATAAATGCTACAGATTTGACTGGTTTATTATACTTAAAATAAAAACAAAATTAAAGAAATCATGAGTTCATAATGGCAACTGTTAAGAAGCATTAAGAATTGGTTTATATAATCTAGTACAGATGAATTTCCAACCCCACTGTACAAATAACTTGAAGACATATTTGCATGTGTTGTTTGTATTGCAAATATTTTATTACTTTATTCCTCTTTTTTCTGAGTAAGTATAACTCATGCTGTTTTTATGATACATGAGATGACTGAGATAAACCAGAAGTTATTTTTTTCCTAGCAGGAATCCATGTTGTATAATCAATCAGTAATAAACTTTTTGCAATGTAATTATATGCTGATCCAGATGTATATATATATATATATATATATAGCATGAATGTATAGTGTATGATCAGCAATAAACTGCAGTCATTTGACTTCAGACTTACAGTCCATTTCACTGTTTCATTGTTTTGATGAAGTTCTTTATATCTGAAAACATTAAATACTTCAGTGTACCCTACAGTATGTTTTTTGTTTTGTTTTTATTTCATTTTTCTTTCTTACTGCTGGCTTATTTTTCGACTTCCAGAATACATTTTGCAATAGTCTTCTTTATAGCAGAATAATTATTTCTTATGAAAAATGTAAATAGTTTCATTGGATACAGCAGAAAGTATAAGATACAACTTTAATACTAAATTCACTTAGCATTATACACTATGAGAAGCATATTCGCATTTAAATGTTTAGTGATAAGAAGAAAGTATTTCAAATTATACCATGACCCTTAAAGGCACGCTGATTGGCCAGCGTGCATTATTGTAATCGAGTTATACTAATGGAAAAGGTCCGTCGCCGGACATTTTTCCATTAGTATAACTCTACTTTTAAAACACTGTCTCGCTATGTTAAATGGGTTTAACATAGTGAGACAGCTTTAAAATAAGCAACGGAGATCTCCGCTTATTTTAAGCTGTCTCGCTATGCTAAACCCATTTAACATAGAGACAGGTTTTAAAAAAGCAACAGAGAAAGCAAGATCTCCGTTGCTTTTTTGTTCGCTATGTTAAATGGGTTTAACATAGCGAGACAGCTTTAAAATAGGCAACGGAGATCTCCGCTCCTTATTTTAAACCTGTCTTGCTATGTTAAACCCATTTAACATAGCAAAACAGTAAAAAGCAACGGAGATCTTGCTTTCTCTTTTTTGCCCACAGCTCTGATGTACTGCGCAGGCGCGCAGTACATCAGAACTGCCGCGGATGCCAGACATCTGCGGAAGGGCAGTAGACACGCATTATACTATGCCATTATTTAAGAAAAGTAATAGTTTCTTTTCTTAAATAATGTCATAGATAATAGCAATAACTCACTTCTGTATTTACCCACAGTTGGCTTTTTTTACGGGCCTCGGGACCAAACCATGCCAACCGTGGGTAAATCCAGCATTACCCACACCCAGGCGTTGGTTATTGCTATAATACACAACTTTATATCATTTCAGTACCCACACAGAATACATTTGTAATACACTGTACCCATTAGGTCTTATGTTGCCTGTTTTTGCTAGATTTAAATACCCGACTCTGTTGTGTAAATATCTCATGTTCTGTTTATTGAGTACATTGCTTATATAACCCTATTGATTCTTGCTGTGATCTGTAAATGTACCTTTGTATCTTTCACAGCATGGAAAGCTAAACAGGAATCATCCCTTAAAAGTCTGTACGACACTGAGTAGAGTGACAAAATTATTAGTCTATCAGAGTATTTAAGGGTAAGGAGATGCGAGATCTTCTTGGTGAGGAAACATTGAGTTCTGGCAACACAAGGAAGACCTTTAAAGTGACAATGGTAGAAACAAACAATTTAAACACCAAAAAAAAATAAAAATCACCGATACATACAAATGTTTCAGGCATGGGCATTAAAGCCCTTCTAGCTTGCCAATATGCCAAAACACTTGTTCCCATAATAAATGTTCAGGCTGTTCTTAAAAATATCTAAACTAGTACTTGCTTTAATGTAATTTGGTAGTCTGCTCCAAGCATCAGCTATTCTGTCAGAGAACCAATTAGTACACTTCTCATTTCTATAGAATTTTCTACATAGGTTATCTGACAATTCTCTAGTACTTTTTGATAACCCCAAACATTCCCAGAGGTAGATGTCCTTAAATGCCCTATATTACCTGAATAAGATCTCCTCTTAAATATATGTAAGAGACACTGTACAAGTCCAGATATTTTAGTCTTTCATAATAACTTAGATTTTCACATCCATGGATGCCCTTAATGTATTTTCACTGTACGCTTTCCAGTTTATTCATGCTTGTTTTCATATAGGGTTTCCATTTTGTTATTCCATACTCAAGTTTGGGTCTAATGTAACTAACAAACAATGACTTTGTTATGTTTGATTTCCTAGACTTTATAAATCTTTTTATACAACCTATAGTTCTATAACTATCATTAGCCAATTGGTTGATATGATTAGAAAAACTCATAGTTGAATCTATCCATATACCCAGGTCCTTAAATGAATTTACAGTTTCAATCACTGTGTGCTGTATTAAATATTCACCTTTCAGTTTATGTCTCCCCAATCTCATATGCTTAGTTTTTTTATGTATTTATCAACATATTATTCTCCTGTGCCCAAATGGTCAATTTAGTCAAATTATTTTGCAGACATGCCTTATCTGTAACACCTGTAATCAGTTTACCCAATTTCAGGTCGTTAGCATATAGACTGTAGAACATCTCAGATAAAAAAGTAAAGTCTGAAAGATACAAATCTAAACAAGTAAGGGCCTAGTACAGAGCCCTGTGGGACACCTTGACTGTAACCAAGGATTTCACCTGTCCAGTTGGTGTGTGATACTTGCCATGTCCTATTTGTAAGCCATGCAGCTATCCATCTTATCAACAGTACATCAATACCTAATTGTACTAATTTATTGATCAGTGTTTTGTGTATGATCCTGTCAAATGCTGAAGTTAAATCTATATAAATCGCATCACAGCACAATTTTTCATTCATAGCTGTTATTATATTGTTATAGAACATAATGTTACAGTTGGTAATAGATCTATTTTCTACATATGCATGCTGATATATGGTTTCAAGTCCCAATCTATCCAGTTCTGACAATAACTTACCCAGTATTACCTTCTCCATTATTTGTTCACAACATGAAAGTAGACCTAAGGGTCTATATAACTCTGGGCTTGTCCTACTCCCCTTTCCCTTAAAGACAGGTTTAATAAGCACATGTCTGTAATCTTGAGGAATCTCCCCATATTTATATGACCTAGTGAATAATAGATGTAATGGCAGTGTAAGTTCTTGCTTAAGCTCTCTCAGGCCATTGTTACTTATTCTGTCTCCTCCCTGCACTTTGTTTGGATCCAGTTTGCACAGTTCTTTTTCAATATAATCTAATTTGATTCCAGTATCTGGTGTTACCTGGATGTCACTAGGGCAACTTATCACCCCTTTTGTGGAGCCAAACTGTTTTGCATAAGATTTTGTAAATATATCTATAATCTGTTTGTCTGAGAATAAATTTTAGAATCTGCAAACAGTTTATCAGTTTGTGTATCTTTACTCCTTCCACATCTTATGTATCTATAAAAAGGTTTCCTATTATGCTCAATATCTTTATATAAATTTTCTTCAAAATTTTCTTTATCTTGTCTAACACTATGCTTAATCTGTTTGCCCAGCTTGTTTATTTCAGTTCCAGGGTTGTTACACAGTCTATAATATTGGTGTTATTGTTGAACATGTAATAATCACAGGTCTCGTAGCTATCTTTAATCCCTATCATAACACCTCCATCTGATTTTTTGTTAGAATGCCTGTTACAGTAAAAACATTTATACTCTGACAGAACTGGTTTCCAGTCATTGTTCTTTAACCATGTTTCACAAACTATAACATCAATCTTGTGGGAACTTAACAAATTTTCTAATAAAAAAAATGTATTATTAATGCCCCTAGCATTAACAACCATCAGAGATGCATCAACTGTTGCTATCTGTGAACTGTTACATTTTTGACCTGGCAAAAATCCTGGCTAGTGTTTGTCAAATATTGCAAAATATCTACTGCAAAAATTATCTTCCCTGATCTAGACAAATGTATACCATCCTATCTGAACACGTGTGCCCAGAAGAAGGCTTGGATGCTCTACACATTTCCATTTTTTAAAACAGGACATTTTTTCATGTAGGTGTTTATCCAAAAACTCTTTTCATTCACAGTGACCTGACTATCCTTTCTATAGGTGATTGGTGAAAAATATGTCCTAACACCAGTACAAGCTATACTATCTAGGAGGGCTATCAGTTCCTGACTAACAGTCAGAGAATCTTTGTTAGTGACATCATTTGTACCAACATGAATAAAAACAGATCCATACTTTCTTACATTAAGGCATTCCAAGGTTTGTTTCACATCTTCTATTTTTGCTCCTGGCAAGCATAACACTACTCTATGTTCATTATCATCTCTGCAAATATAAGTATCAGTTTCTCTAATAATTGAATCTCCAATTACAATAATATCTTTGCTGACCATCTGTGAACAATCTTCAGCTTATAATTCAGTCATTTCTGCTCTATCAATTGTTATGAAGGACAGATCTTCATCACTATTAGTCTTATTAATCCCACTGTTTTCATTGCGTATTAAATTCTCATCCAGCTGGCATTGTAAATCCACACCTTGAGCCATGTAGTCAGGATCTGTCTTTCTCTTCTTTTTTCTTACAGTAATGTTCTTCAATCCTTCTACTTTCAGTTTTGATTTCTTCCTTTTCACCTACCCCGTGCCTCTTTTTTCTACCTTTTCCATTGGAAAGGTGATGCCTTTTTCTGTAGGCTGAGGGTTTTCTGATAGACAGATATCTTCATTTCCTGTCACCAGCGTGTTACATAACAAAGCAGAATCCTTTTTACTACATATTCTCTTTCCTTTACAGTCATTAGTCAGTTTCTTTTTCTTCCTTGTTATTTGTTGAGAACATTGTCCTTTCTTTCTTTTTTTTTGTTTCCTTCTAAACAAACCAGATCCTCAGATTGCTGAGTACTTGCACCTACAATTCCATAGTTCTCAGGGGCCTTCTCATTTTTCATAGGAGATGAATGTTCTTTGCAGAGAATAGATGCATAATTTCCTAAATCTGTTCTATTTGTTCTATGCCTAACATTATTTAGTTTATCAGTCCAGTCATTAATATATGATACAACAGTTCTCCAAGCCATGCCAAATTGTACATGTGCAATCATCAAGTCGAGATTTGCTTCTAACAATGGTAAGCAAATCATCCAACATTTGACACGAGAAACAAAGATCACCAGTGTTATCAGCTGTTACCTTTAAATATGCATAGCATTTATTATACTGTACAAGATACTTGTGCATTAGCAAATCATTAATTGCATACTCATTTAAGGAATCCATATTCAGCTTTAATTGAATAAAATATTGCAAAGGAAAAAAATTACACAAAGTTAGCAGCAAAGAATTCAAAATAACTTAAATCAACTTCTATGACAAAAATTATGCCAGCAATATCCAACTAAATAATAAAATACAATAAAGTTGTTCTGACCATACAAGTTCTACCAGCCAGACAGAAGTTGTAATTTTCTTTACATTGCACGCTCATTATAGTTCGCAGTCGCACCTCCTTTTAACAGTAAAAATAAATAAAACTTCTCTTACCAGTCAACTCCACAACAAATCACAAACCAAGACAGGATTGTTTTGATATGCTCAGAATTTTCCTCTCTGCAGTCTGTGTAAATTTATAGCTGTCTAGGCCCCTTGTGGTGGCTAGAGCTTGCCTGTCCAAAACCTATCCCTTTCTCACAACCAAACATGAAACTAAAGGTAAAACAACAAAATATGAATCAAAATAAAGCTTGTTAATAAGCAGTCTCTTCCTACCTACAAACAGTTAAAAACAGTGATAACAAATGCAATATAAATTCAAATAAAACTGCTCTTACCAGTCAACTCCACAACAAGTCACAAACCAAGACAGGATTGTTTTGATATGCTCGGAATTTTCCTCTCTGCAGTCTGTGTAAATTTATAGCTGTCTAGACCCCTTGTGGTGGCTAGAGCTTGCCTGTATAAAACCAATGGCCATGATAGTTGGAAAGGTACATTTCTTCTCACAGTATTATGTGTTTTCATCCAACATGTAGTTTAGATTAAATCATATTGATAGAATAAACATACCTTTCCACTTATAGGTTCATAGGTTCATAGCTAGGTACTAGGCTATCAGCCCAAGGGCCTATGTAAGCCAAGCCAGCAAGGTTCCATAGCTTACACCACCCAAGAAAGTTATTTTCCTGTGCCACTGTCCAGCAGAGACACAGAAGTGATCCCTGGGGTGTATTTCCTATTTCCCATCCACTCATCAAGATTTTTCTTGAAGAGTGCTAATGAATAACTTTGCTTGACATAGATGGGTAGCTTGTTCCAGAGTATAGGAAGTCTCTGAGACAGGAATCTATCCCTCCAGTGTGTACTGTTTATTGTGGTGACAAGGTTTAGGTCCCTAGAGCATGTAGCTCTGAGGGATTGGGATTTCTTTAGGTGTAGCATGTCCAACAGCTCTGGGTTTGACATAGCTTTATATGTTAGGCAGAGATCACCTCGGAGTAGGCGATATGCTATGGAGTAAAGCTGGAGTTTTTTGAGGTGGTCAGTGTAGGGCATTTGTTTGAAGCCAGTAATCCTCTTTGTGAGGTACTTCTGTGGCCTTTCCAGCTGCTGCAGATGTCTTGTGAAGTACATTCCAAAAGGGGCATTGTACTCTATAATGGGTCTAATGAGTGATGAGTAGAGGGTAACGATGACCTCTTTTTTCCTGGATGAGAACCCTTTTATGATGAGGTGTGTGTTATTGGTGATTTTTCGGTGCTTGGCTTTAGTATTTGTTGAGGTAAATGCCAAATGGTGCATTATATTTAATGATGGGCCTAATAAGTGATGAATACAGTGAGACTATAACTTCTATGAACCTTGAGGCGATGATACAAATGGCAAGTTGTGCAATGTAAAAGGATTTTCTAACCTCTACAGAGTTATGGTGGTAAAAGGAGTTTGTTATCAATATATGCTGAAAGGTAAGCAGCCCCTCCAAGTACGGCAACTGCATAGCTCTAAAAAAACTCATAGCAATACAAAACACAGGGAAGCCAGCAGACTGTAGCATTCAGTATTTAATTAAAACTAGCTCAAAAGCATAATATAAAGTAAAAAAGAGACAAAACAGACTGGTTTTGGCTGTAAAATTTACATAGCCTTCATCAGTGCAGTAAAGACATAAGACCTTGCTTTCTTTTTAAATATAACCACTAGGTGAGGCTCTAAATTAATAAATTAATCAACAGCCCTAATTAAAGGTACTCATTATGTCCTGGTGAAAAAAGACCCCCCCCCCCCAGTTTAATGATTCATTTCATTTCTTTACTGTTTAAAATCTGATGCCAATCTGCTTTATTTAACCTGTTACCAATAATTCTATCACAGTAAAATTAAAAAATGCATTATTGTGTACCTGAGAGTGCTTATATAAAGCATTGGTAAGTTTCTTGTGCCTAATATCACTATAATGTTCAGAAATTCTGAACTTAAGTGGACTGAACGTTTGTCCCACATAAAACGCAAAATAGGTACAAGTAGCCAAATAGATCACCCAGTCCATCTGGCAATTTGCAAAGAAAGGAATATCAAATACTTGACCAGTATTTTTATTACTGAACTGACTTCTTTTCATAACCTTTCTGCAGTGGGTACAAGGAAAACATCCTATAAGCTAATCCCCCATAAGAGTGGTTTGGATAGAATCACCCTTACATCTCTATCCATGTTTATAGTGACTCAGAAATGATCCCAGATTCTTGCCTCTTCTGAAAGAAAAATAACATCTGTCATCCAAAAAAATCAGAAAGTTTGGCATCTGCTAAAAGGATGTTCCAGTGGCTGCGAACACTGTTAAGTAAAGCATCAGTGGTTCCTTTCATAGGTGGTAACCAGTCTAATGATGGGGTCTTTATCCAGAGTCTTGTCCCTATATCTCAAAAGGTCCTGCCTTTCATGATTAGCCACCCAATGTTTAGCCTCATAAATATTCCCCATTTTGTAGCCTGTATTCCTGAATCTCGTGGTTAGATCCTCTTAATAAACCTCATAGGTAGCATCATTTGAACATATTCGTTTCATACATAAGAATTGTGATTTGGGAATATTTCTACATATATGTGGAGGATGAAAGCTGGAAGCATGGAGAAGGGAGTTGTATTGAGGTATTTACTGTACACCTCTGATGACAATGTATGATCAGTATTCCTAGTAACTAGGACATCTAAAAAGGTGATACTGTTAATGTTGTAACTGACTGTGAATTGTGAATTGTATACCCCATTTGTTATCATTTAAATACCCAACAAACTCCATGAGATAATCAGAATCAGATCTCCATACTAGCCAGCAGTCATCTAGATATCTTCCCTAGATGTCAGTGTCATCTAGATATAGATTGTATGTATTGTCATGGATGAGTTGTTCCTCAAGGTGGGCCATAAAGAGATCTGCATATATGGGAGCAAAAGAAGCTCCCATACCCGTGCCTTGAATTTGCAAAAAAAACATTTGTTCTGATAGTAGAATACATTATTGGTTAGAACATGTTCAGTAAGGCAAATTAAAAAGGTATTAAAGCCGGGTTGGTACAATTCTGACTTGTATAACCAATACTCTGATGCATCCAGGCCCACCCAATGAGGAATGTTGGTATACAATGTGGAGACATATAGGGTACAGAGTAACCAACCTGGCTCAAGTTGCATCTCAGAAATTACCTTAAGGAATTCTATAGTATCTTGAATACTAGCCCTAACCCATTTCAATAGTGGTTTAAGATATTGTGTAAGAAATTGGGAAAGTGGTTCTGTGATCGAGCCCCTATCTGAGACTATGGGTCTACTGGGTGGATTTTGCAGATTCTTATGGATTTTGGGTAGGAAATAGATGTACTGATTAAAAGGGTTGGACACAGTGAGATGATATAAAGTGGTATCCGTAATGATTCCCTCATTCTTGGCTACCACCAAAAAACAATCTATTTGTTTCTTGAAACCAGGAGTTGGATCCAATGTCATATGTGTATAGTAGCGACCATCAGTAAGCTGTCTCTTGGCTTCTATGTTATATTGAGTCCAATCCTGGACAACTACCGCCCCGCCCTTATCTGCAGGCAATATAGCCAAATCATGATTATTTTCCAATTCATGGATAGACTCCATTTCAGTCTTTGAGAGGTTGCTAGATTTGGCACAGAACTTCCTAGAGTGAAAATGCAGATCTTTGAGAATACAATTCTGAAACATAAGGTTTTAGTAGTAATTTCGTGAATTTTTAGTCATTATATACACATTTTTTGGATGATATTTTTATTTTATGGGAGGACACTACACAGAAACTGCAAGAATTTTTCTCATATATCAACAATACTATAGATTTCTTGGCTTTCTCGTATTCCTTTGATTTGAAAAAAATAGCATTTGTGGATGTTTTAATCAGTAAAGATATGAGTGAGGGAAGTTTTGAATCTAACCATTTTTGCAAACCTACTTTTTCTAATAGTTATCTTCATTATTCGAGCTGGTATCCACAACACCAGAAGAAATCGATAGTTAAGGGCCAGCATGTTAGGCTTGCTAGGATGATCTCAAATGATAAAAATGTTTGTTTCTGAATGTGAAATGTTGAATATGTTTATGCATAGGGGTTATACAGGTGTTTTTTTAAATGACATCAAGATGGACATAGTTACTAAAAGGAACCTTGGTATATATACCACTATTTTAAAAAATACTGGTGACTTGGTAAGACAAAATAATGTACGACCCAATATTAATAAGGACCTGACAAGGGTTTCTTTTATTACCACCTATACTTTGTACAGTTTAGCCATAGCTGAGGTGGTCAACAGAAACTGGATTTTTTCCATTGATTCTAACTTTATGGAAAAAGTTGGCACTCTTCCTACTAGTATTTATAGGAAGGATAAATCTTTTAAATATTTGTTGGAAAATAAAAAATGTTGTCATCATTCTTCAGATAGAATGGGTACTTTTAAATGTAGATGCCCACAGTGTAGATTTATCACTGGGGGTAATAGTTTCCACATAAACGGGGTTGAATATAAAATTAATGGGTATTTCTATTGTGTTTCTCTCAATGTAGTATATCTAGCCCAGTGTTTACATTTTTCTGCATATTACACTGGAAAATCATGTAGGAGATTAAGGGATAGCATTTATGAACATCTCACTGATATTAAAAAGAAAAAAATCTACTAGTTCTTTATACAAGCACATTTCCCTTTCTCCTTCTCATACATTTGGCTTCTTAGTCATTGGCCAAATAAAGAAGGATTCTCAAGGTAGAATGACAAATGAGCATTTAAACTTAAAAGAATTGAGATGGTAAATTAGATTAAATGCCACCATACCGCCTGGTTTGAATGAAGGTTATTCTTTGGCACCGGTTTTAAAATTGAGACATTATTTGGGATAATAGCGAAATTTGAATTTGTTTCATTTTGTTTAGTAGTTGGAATGCTTAGTTTTAAATGTTTTTACTTAAGTTTTACTCAATATGTTTTAATAGGAGACATATGTTTTGAAAGGGACTTGTGATTTTTTTGAACATATTTGATTGGTGGTTTTGTATAAAATTGGATCACTGGGTTAATTGGATTTAATTCTGATGAAGCTCCAATAAAGGGAACAAACTTCATTTTAGTCTAATAAGAATTTTGACTTGTACTTTGGCTCCTGCAGTGGCTCGCCGTATGTGTGTTTTTATTTGCAGTTTGTTAGACCTTAAGAGAGAGAGAGAGAGAGAGAATGTTTCTGAATACCAGGAATTATCAGAACATCTTGCATCTGTTGCCTCTGTTAACTTGTAACTATCTGGAGATGACTTCTTGACTTTTGGAGGGTTTGGGACTTTAGTTGAGTTGCTTATGTGTTAGGATGGAAAAATAGCTCAGATGAATTGCACTATAGGCAAATCCCAGAATTACAATAATTCAGGGATAGCAGAAACTTGCAAGAAAACATGATAAAACTGAACTCAGTCACCCACATTTTTAGATCACTTGAGAGATATAACAGTATGGGAACCCAAAACATACAGAGCCTCTTCTGGATGAGGCACCATAGCTAAAATATACAGGAGCACATAATACTTAACATGCTCTTTGAGCTCTAAACCATCAACCTGCTAATACTAATATAAGACCGTTTCTATTCTGGAACCTTGCATCGTGAATACCTGGATGGAAATACTCAGTTCATAAACTTCAAAAGATGAAAACAGCAATGTACCTAATCAGACAGCTCGAAACTAAGTGGGCACTATTTATTTATTTATTTTGCTGGAGGCAAAGCATCCTGCCTTCTCCCCACACCGGGTGAGTGCTCATACCTCTCAGAGTAGCACATACTATTTCCATGGTCATACAACAGTGGAGACAGTCTTCAAAATAGTGCCCAGTGGTCTTCAGGAATATTTTTTTTCACTCTTAACAAAATCAAGCAGGTGATGTGCATGATCTACACCATAAAAGATGCATGGAAAATCATGCAAAACAAGGTCCATTGCAGCCTATTTTCTAAGTTTTGAGAAAATGGAGGAAAGAAGCAGACAGTCAAGTAGGCTGAAAATTAAAAAAAAAAGATTTTTTTTCTTTTCCATTTTTTTAAGGAAAATACTTTTTGTCTTGTGATTATAATATCTTCAAACAATTAGTGCAGCAAACTAAGACTGTGAAAATGAGCTGCTTTCTGCACCCCCAGGGAGCAGGGTTTGATTCCTTTCATCTATATTTGCCTGTTGTGCGATTGTGAGCAAGTCACTTAACCATATTGTGCTCTTGGAGTACATCTGAAAAGGAACTCCTATGTCCAGTGGGTTTACCTAGTCAACAAATCTATAAAAAAAATGAAATAAAAAGAAAACTTTGGCAATTCACAAGACATAATTCCTATATATCATTTTCTTTCCATTAAGGAACTAGAACCAATGTTATCTATTCCAATAATATTAATGCACTGTCATTTTGTACCAGAAAGGATAGGCACTGATATAACCAAGTACGTCTTTCCACAACCATGTGCTATTAATGCCAGTGCTTTATTGCAGGAATGGATAAGTACTCATAATCTAAGCTAATAAATAGAACTATTGTTCTTTTGGGAAAATCTAAGCACGCTGACTCATTAAATTATTTTTCTAAGGCTGTAATTATTTAAAGTATAGTGTTGTAGTGCACAATTGAAATGCACATGATTTGCTTGTTTTCTTACCCTTTTTCTTCTTTATAATTTCTTACTTTGTTGCCTCATTCCTGAAACTCACTAGATGCATTTGATTATATGCTATAGATGTATATACTTATGCTGAGTTACCGTACTTCTCCTGGTATGAAGGAAAACAGTGTCTCACACTGCTTTATGTACAAGGTGAGTCTATTCTAGAGGTGAACATGATGCTAAGTAACAAATCTGTCTCTACCTCTTTTTTTATTGATCTGTTGAAGCACGTTTGATTTCTTGTTCTGATGTTTATTGATTTGCAAAGATACAAGAAACTCATGATCACTGGTTCCCTAATTGCTCAGAAGGCAAGGTAAAGGTATCTTCTGAGGACCCTAAAAGACACATAAAAGAGGGGCAGTGGTTCTAGTAGTTTTGTGAAGCTTGTTAGACACCTATAGGATCTTTTCAACTGCTTGACGAGTCTCGTAAGGTACATCTCAAAGAGAGAATGGTATTCTATAACTGGTCTGAACAGTGATAAACACAGGAGGACAATAACCTCTTCAGGTCTGGATGATATTCTGTTACTCAGTGTCACCAAGCAGAAGGAGTTCCTGACAAAGGTTGCTATATGGTGTTCAAAACAGAAGGAATTATCAACTCAGGTTTCCAGGCCTCTAGCTACATTTTCATTTTGAAATGAAATATTATCAATGTTATATGCTAGGGAGATGGTTTGCCTGCCAAATGTGACAATCTTGCATTTTTTTAACATTTAAGTCCATTTTAAATACAGCAAGCATTTTAGTGTAAGTTCCTGCTGGGGGGCCTTTGTGTTAGAGGGAGATTTGACAATGACTCCCAAAACATAGTATAAACTATAACCCAGTTCTTCATATATTTATATATTTGCATTTGTCAACAGAGGCAGAGTACTGATCTACATATGCATTATTCAGACTCATCCTGGGAGTGCTGTCTGTTTAAGTGACATGCTCAGAGTCACATAAGAAAATGGAGGCTGAAAGAATCAAACCCTGAACCACAGGAAGCAGCTTGTTAACAGCTCAGTCTTAATGATAAAATAATTATCTAAATATCAACTTGCCTGCATTCATTGGTGGTTTGCACACTGTACACAGTTCTTCTACTGCAATACTTACCTGCATGTTTGCACATGCAAGCTCCAATATAAGTAACAGTCGCTGAGGTATGACAGAAAATGATGGCCTTTTAACAAGTGAAAGATGAGATGATTGGAATGTGTCTTGGGCTAGTATTGGCACAGTCACTTCCAATGACAATACTGGAAAGAGATATTTGCCTTTCACAGCTGTCACATACCTATAGTTCAATACAAAAGAAGAACATGCTACCTTTAATGAAAGTAAAAAAATTAGTACCTGACTAATGAGGAAATAACAACAACAAAAACTGAGAACATGATCAAGGGAAAGTCATATGAGATGATCTAAGGTAAGCAACCAATTTACAAGAACAATATGGAGGGATAGTAGAACACTGACATACACACACATAAATATATATATATATATATATATATATATATATATATATATAGATATATAAAATGTGTGTGTGTGTGTGTGTGTGTGTGTGTGTGTGTGTGTGTGTGTGTGTGTGTGTGTGTGTTTGTGTGAAAAACCATTACCGTTTAAAAACACAATGTTATTCTCCCTATATATAATCAGTTGGTAAGTCTCCATCTAAATTACTCATTATAGTTTTTGAAACTTAATCTCTATAGAAGTATAGAAAGGTGAGAGAAAATTCAGTTGAAGGAACTCATCATGAGACACATTCTGCACCAGAAGTGATGTAAAACAACACTAAAGCAACTTAATTTTTATATGTGAAAGGAAAAAAAATACAGAGAAAGCTCGTGATAAATATTACTACCTTAAGGGAACACAAATAGCTCAGGTGGATATCAGCTTTCAAGAAAAAGTTAGGAAAGAGAGCAAGTAGACTTAATTAAAAGTTGCAAACTAGATTATCTGGGAAGAGATTAGGAACTGTTCGAAAGAGTGGTAGATCACAGGAACATCTTTCTTGAAGGAGCACTCAGTTTAAGGAGACTAATGGAATTTAAGAAGTCATGGCACAGATTAAGTGATGTACATTTATTCATTTATTTGTTTGCTTGTTTATGCATTTTCATTTTTTGGATAAGATAAAAATCTGTGCTATGCATGGCACCATTTCAGTGGAGTCCCAGGGAGAAAACCATAAAAGGTACATGCAAGCTTGCAAAGAACAATAACGTAGGTGAGATGCATATATATGCAAAATACTGTAGCGATGGGGTGTCACATAATAATTATACTTAGAATGTTCAAAAGTGGAGTAGTGTTCGTAAATGCAGTAACATAACAGAATAACAGCAATTTGTATCTATTTTATTTTTTTATTGACAATTCATTACTGGGAAACTCTGACTGGGTAGGAGCCCATTTTCAGTCATGGCCCAGGAGAAAAGCTCCAAAGTATTACAAAAACATTTTAAGACAATAATTTTATAATCTTTCAAAATAATACAAAACTACTTACAGTTTAAATAATTATACCAAATTAGACATAATATCAAATCAAAACATTGGTTAAGACTAGATATAAGTTATATGACAATGATTTAATATTTAGAGAAATTTTACCCAGTTTATAGAGAATTAAAGGTAAGTTAATATAATACTGACAGGAATTGCAATATGAAGTGAGAGAAAAGCAGACATGTTATATTTAGAGAGAAAGCAAGGGGAGAGAAATTGATGGAAGTAAGGAAGTGAGTAGGTAGGGAGAGTGAGAAAGTGTAAGGCATGAAAAGGTTTTTGTCACATTTAGGGAAATAGATTATCCTGGTGTTAAGCAAGAACAGAGCCATCTTTTGGCTAGGAAGTCTTTCAGAATTGTTTTGAAGGGTGGGAACGTGGATATTGACCTGATTGACAGACGTCAGATGTTCCAGGCCTTATCAACATGATACGAGTACAGACAATGCATAGAAGATTTGATAGGTTTGTGGACAGACAGGACTTTTTGGCCATTGGATCATAATAACCGAAAGAGAACATAGTTGTGTAGAATGTTATTTAGTGCCAGACAAGCAAATGGATTCTGGATAATTGTTTAAGTGGTAAGAAGCTGTGTTTATATTAATTAAAAAGAACAATAACATGTAAGTATATTAAATTGTTACAGAATGTTAAAAGGTGTGGAGGTAGGGGTCGCATTTTTTTCTTTCTTTCTTTGTCTTTACAGTTGTTTATCTAGGATTAGTATAACTGTGTGTTATGCAAAAGCATTATACATGGGAGATGGTAGCTACAAAACTGTCGCTGTTATGTTATGTATGGAGCTTTGCTGGCCTTTAGCTAGGTATTATTTTAATGTGTGTAAGAATATTATACAACGACCCCCCCCATTAATATTCCAAAACGTGCACATTGATTGGTCAGCATGCACGTTGTAAATCAGACTTATACTAATGGAAAAAAGTCCGGTCACCCGGACTTTTTCCATTAATATGTCTTTTTTTTACAGCAACAGAGAACGCAAGATCTCCGTTGCTGTTTAGACTGTCTTGCTATGTTAAAGGAGTTTAACATAGTGAGACAGCTTTAAAAAAAGTAATGTAGATCTTCCTTTCTCCGTTGCTTTTTTTAAAGCTGTCTTGCTATGTTAAATGAGTTTAATATAGCGAGTCAGCTTTAAAATAAGCAACGGAGATTCTCTGTTACCTTTTTTAAAGCTGTCTCACTATGTTAAACTCCTTTTACATAGTGAGACAGTTTGTAAAAAGCAACGGAGATCTTGCTTTCTCCATTGCTTCCACCCACAGCTCTGATGTACTGAGTAAGCATACACATGCACAGTACATCAGAACTGCCGCAGAATACCAGACAGCTGTGGAAGGGCAGCAAGGAGGCATTATACAATGCCATTATTTAAGAAAAGTCATTATTTTTTTTCGTAAAATAATGTCATTGTATAATAGCAATAACCCACTTCTAGGTGTGGGTAATGCTGGATTTACCCACGGTTGTCTTTGTTTGGCCACTCGGGCTTCACCCTCGTGACCAAACCACACCAACCATGGGTAAATCCAGCATTACCCATATCCAGGCATGGGTTATTGCTATAGTATGTCTTGTTTTTGATATATGAGGGGACAGTATTCCATTTCTTAGCGATAGTGACCAAATAAAGTGAGTTTCTATAACAATTCTGTGATTTGATGGTGCTTGTTTTATTTTGATGAACTGATCTTAATGGTGTTGTTGGGTTATATAGCTGTACCAGGATTATTCATGCTGGGCATCATTGCTTTTAGACTTCTATCTCTAAAATGTGAATGTTACCACTTATAATGTGGACCAAATGGGAAAATGTGAAACAGCACCTATCATAATGTAGGACACTGCCACTTATAACATGGAACAAGTGTGTAAGATAAGGAGCACTACCGCTCATCATCAACCCTCTTTTTCCCATTTTCTACATAGGGTCAGTGTGTCATGTTAACTGTTACCATATCTCTTGATTCACTGCCACACTCCTGCCTTCTTTGACACTCATGCCTGACTGTCGCAGAGCTTTTTACACACAATCCATCCACCTCTTTGCTGGATGTCCTGATTTTCTCTTGCCTTCTTTCTGTTTGTCCCAAATCTTCTTCACCAGATTGTCTCCTACTTTTCTGCATGTGCCAGAAACACTGTAATCTGTTCTCCTTGATCTTTTCTGCAATTGGAACTACTTTGACTTTTGTTCTTATGTCCTTTCTTCATCTATCCTACTGTGAGCATCCTACCACCCTTCTCAGGCACTTCATTTCCGTCACCTCTAGCTTTCTCATTTGCTCTGTTTTCCCTGCACAGGTTTCTGTACCATACAGTAGTTCTGGTCACATCACTGTTTTGTGCACCTTAATTTTGAGCTTCTTTGGCATTTTTCTGTCATACATTACACCTGACACTCTTTGCCAGTTGGCTGTACCTCCTCTCATTCTAGCTTTGACCTCTTCATTAAGACTTCCCTTCACTTCAATCACCCCTCCCAGATACTTGAAGCTGTTAACCTGTTCCAATATATTTCCCTCTATCTCAATTCTCAGCTTCTTCTGATTTCCTATATTAGCTGCCATTACCACTGTCTTATCTCACTTAGTTTCATTCCATGTGCCTTCAGTTTTGCATTCCATTCCCCGATCCTTTTCTGAAGTTCTTGCTCAGAGTCTGCCTGTAATGGCCCATCATCTGCATACAGCAATTTTGCTGATCTGTACCCTACAACCTGTTTGCTAATGTAGTCTATCACCAGTATGAGCAGCAGTATGCTCACAGCTCAACCCTGGTGCACACCCATTCCCACTGGAAACCCCTCTGTGAGGCCGAGCATTGTTCTTGCTTGAGTCATTAGGTCCTTGTACATAGCCTACACTAATTCTACTGTTGTTTCTGGGACCTTGAACCACAGCAGTACTGCCCAAATCAGCTTTCTTGGGACCTTGTTATATGCTTTTTCCAAGTCTAGGAATGGTCAGTTGGACTCTTTCCTCATCTCTAGCTTCTTCTCAACTATCTGTCTCACTGTAAACATTGGGTCAGTTGTGCTGCATCCTGATCTGAATCCGAACTGCTCATCTCCCGTTTTGCTTTCTAGTATTCTGTGTATCCGTTTATTAATCACCATCTGCAGATATTTTGTGCAATATGACAGGAGTTTGATACCTCTGTACTTCCCACAGTTGTGGATGTTCCTTTTGTACTTGAAGATTGGCACTAGTATGCTTATTCTCCAGTCATCTGAGATACACCTTTCTCTCCACATTGCTATGAGTACCCCAGGAGCCATTTCTCCCCTATCTCACTCAGCCTCTTTATATATCTGCTGTATCCCCATCTGAGCTTTATGCTTTCCCTGACTTTATTTTCCTTATATTATTATTTATATATATATATATATATATATATATATATATATATATATATATATATATATATATATATATATACACACACACACACACACACACACACACACACACACACACACACACACACACACACACACATATATATATATATATATATATATATATATATTATATATTATATTATAGTATAATATATTATGTTATTCTTACTTCTTTAGTGGGCTCCTCTTCTTCTCTCATCATAGTCTGTGTCTGGGGCAGTACAGCTTCTGTGGGGTTTTCTTCATTCAGAAGCTGCTGGAAGTACTCCTTCCATCTGCCTTTGATGTCCTGCGGACTGGTGAGCAGGTTGCTGCTGTTATCCCTTATGAAGGGTGCCTGACTATCTTCTTTATCTTTTTGTTTTTATCTTGCAACCTGATATAGTTTCTTTGTGCCAACTACTGAGTCACTTTCTAGAAGCTAGTAGATGCCTCCTATGCCTTCTTCTTTGCTATTGCAACTCCTTTCTTAGTTTCTTTATTAGCCAACCGGTATTCTTTCCTAACCTGGTCCATCTTTTCTATTTCCCACTTTTTCTGCACTCCTTCTTTCTTTTGATGACTTCCTGGACTTCTGCATTCCACCACCAGCTTTCCTTGTATATCTTATTTCCGTACCTGCTTCACTCACATATATGTTCTGTACAATTCATGCATGTTGTTTTGACCTGCTGCCATTCTTACGATCATAGGATCATAGGAGGTTATTAGGCTATCGATCTGGAGGTAATTTCAAGCCTAGCCGTTTCATCTCAATGTAATACCATAGATACTTGAGTCAATACCCAGGATTGTATTTATTAATGACTGCCCATGTCCAACAGGGTTGTGGGTGCTATCCCAGGTAAGAATTTATGGTGCTTCATCCACTCGTCCAGGTTCCTTTTGAACAGTGGCATAGAGGTGCTCTGCTTCACATGAATTGGTAGCCTATTCCAAAGATGAGGCAGTCACTGGAATACAAATCTGTCCCTCCAGCATGTCCTATTCAAGTTGCAGGCCATATTTAGGTCCCTGGAATGGGTATATCTAGTCCTGTTTGATTTATGGATGTGTACCAAATTCATCAGATTTGGGTCAGAGATTGCTCTGTAAGCCAGGCATAAGTCACCCCAAGCAGTCTATATTATACTGAATATAGTGACAGGGACTTTAGTCAGTATTGTAAAGATCTTTTAGGGGAGACTTATGCCTGGCTTACAGAGCAAGTCCACCTACTTCCTCCTCTTCTTGGGATGCTAGAACCCTGAGTTTGTCCTTGAACTGTCGTACTTTCTCTTCAGTCAACTTCCAGGTCTTCGGCCTGGTCTTTGTTGACCTTAGAGCCTACTCTGACCATTGCTTGCAGCTGATTGTGGCAACCAGTGGTTTATGCTGTGGGCCAACAGTTTCACTGGCGTTGACTTTGCAATCACTGATTCTATGCTTGTGTCCTTTCCTCACTAGGAGGAATTCTGCCTGAATTGCATGCTGGCCACTCTTGTATGTGACCTTGTGACTGTCTGTCTTTCTGAAACATGTGTTAGTTAATATCAAGCTATTTGCCAGACAGAAGTCTAGAATGGCCTCTCCTTCTTTATTCCTGTTGCCCCACCCATGTGGACCCAGGCACTTCTCATATCCTGTTCTGTCACACATTATCAAAACCAATTCATGTTGTCCTCCATTACCTAGTAATACCTGTTACTGCTGTCTGAATGTACTTTTTTCACTATCACAACCCTGTTCTGGGGCATAGGCTGAGATTATGAATACTGCCCTACAATTACACTGCAGTTTGATTGCCATGAGTCTGTCACTAATTCTGATGACAACCTTCACTGTTTTCTGAAGTCTGTCTCTCCCTACAATTCCCACACCATTTCTAGCCTGTCCTCCTCCTGACTAGTAGACTTTGGATCCCAAGCCAAGTGTCTTTGCTGCACGGCCCTTCCATCTTGTCTTTTGAATACACAGGATGTGCAGCTTCCTCTGTACCATCAAGTTATCCACTTCCAAGTTCCATCCTGTCAGTGAACCTACACTGAATATAGCAATTCTTAGTTCATGTTTGAGATTGAGGTGGAAACACTCAGCATGTTTTTTGGAGGTGAGAATGCCCCACAGAGACACAGGGAGAACATACAAACTCCAAATAGGCAGTGGCCAGAGGTCAGGATCGCACCTTGTGCATTGTGCATGGGAGACAAAGGCCTTAACCATTATGCCAACAACCATTCATAATACGGAACAAATGGATAATATGTGGAACAAATGAGTAAAATGTTGAGCAAATAGATAAAATGTGGAACATTGCCACTCACAATGTGGAATAAATATTTATTTTATTTATTTTTTATTGCATTTATTTACTGGGATTGTGCAACTGGGCCATGCAAGACCCTTTATCCACTGAGACATGGAAAGAAAAGCTCCATAACAAACATAAAACATTTATAAGTATGTTACAGATTACAGTTGAGCTAGAATGATAATTAGGCAAAAAGATGTGTCATGTAAAATATTTCTAGTATATACATACAGACAAGCATCCAAATATAATCACATTGTACATAATAAACATGTCATATGATGAGTTAAAATATTACAATACAAATCAGTCAGTAAATGTCAAAAGTGCTCACCGATAGACTGGAAGGAAGGGGGAACATGTTTTAATACCTTATAGTTTGGGTAAAATTGCTTAGGTAGCTCTTGAACCATGATAATGTTGTATGAGGTAAGTTAAGATCCACTAGGGTTTGAATCAAACTTGGATGTGGAACAATACTGAGTGCCATGGAGACGTCCAAGAAAATGACTGAGGCAGGACTGCCAGTATTACAGTGTTGGCTGACACTGTCTGTAAATGATAGCACAATAGTAGTGGTGCTATTTTGGCTCAGAAACCATGTTGGGTTCTTGAGTGGAGATTTTTGTTGAGTAGCTATTAGAGGACTTGAAGGCTCATACAATACTCCAGGATTTTTGAGAGAGGTGACAGTAAAGCTATGGGTTGGTAGTTAACCTAGTGCAGTAGAGTTTCTTCCCTTATTTAGCAATATGATGTGTAATTGTTTCTATATTTCAGGAACACAGGACTCAGCAGCAGATCTATTTATGAGGATGGAGACTAGAAATGCTAAGGCAACAGCTGCTGCTTTGACATATTCTGCTGGCAGGTTAGCAGCTGCTAAAGTAGTTGATTTCAATTCAAGGATGATTTTTATGAGAGCTGCAGTAAGGAGGATGTTTCTTAGTGTAAACATGTTTGCTTGAGGTGGATTTTCGGGTTGATTATAGCATGGTTGAGAATCTCTGAATCTGTTTAGTGTGGTTGCTGTTTTGATGAAATGGGAGTTTGCCATAGTGATATCAGTACTATTTCACATAGGACAAGGTTGTTTTTTTTTCTGCCAGGGTAAAGGAGGCAGTAGACCAGAACATTTTTGGATTATTCTGGAAAGTGTCCTAAATAAGAAAAACAAAAAGCAGCAGGAACAGCAGTAGTGTATACCAAAGAAAAATGCAGATTAAGTGTGTTTCAGTAGTAGTGAATTGTATTTCTGATGAAGTCGCCTTTGACGAATAGTGAATTAAATCATTTTATGCTATAAGACCTGGTTTTCTCATGATTTTTGGTGTTTTTGATCTACAAATTGTCCTAAATTTTTACATAATAATTCCAGGACTTTTACTTTATTCCACAGAGAGCTGTAGGCCTGGCAGTTTGGAAGAGTTTTGTTACTTTGCTAGATTTTTCCAAGTGTTTTAATCAAGTCTCAGTTTTTGTTTAGTGTGAGTTAACCAGGGTGCATATTTGATTTTATGCATGTTTTTCCTAAGTTGTTCATTATCATTTAGTAAGTTTAAGAGGATGAGACTGCTGCATATCTGCAAGTCAACTTGAGTAACCCACACGCATGATCTCAACCTGATCTATGATATCAATAGGACTTATTGGCGGGACCGATTTGTGTCCCAGATACTCCACCATCTGTGGAATACACTCCATGTCCACATCAAGCAGAGTACCCCATTATGCCTTTTTAAGTGCAACTTGGATAACTGGCTAGGAAACAAAAAATACACCCCTGGGATTCCACCTGTGTCCCTGCTGGACAGGGGCATTGGGTGCTGACTTGCCTAAACATGGGCTAAACTCTTGTCTAGGCTTATAAGGACATTAGGGCCAATAGCCTAGTAACATCCTATAATCCTATGATCTAATTAAATATGGTAGTGTCTTCCTCTAGGGTTAGCTGTTTTAAGTAGTGCTGGCTAATCTGACGTAGAGCACTGCAGAAAGAGTCAACACTGTATTTATTAAGGTTTCAAACTAGTTTATAGTGATGAGAATTTTGTTGGTCTGCTGTGCTTTCTAATGATAAATGTGTGGTGTCAATCACTAATCAGGTAGAATGTCTGCCTGAGTATTTTTTTGGGAGAGGTCATTAGTATCCAGTCTAAGACTGGTGTAGAGTTGTCAACCTTGCAGGTCTGTCTGGTAATTAGCTGAGAGAAATTATAAAGACTGAGGGAATAGTTGATAGAGGTATGTAGTACAGTCAGATTTATATCAACATCACCAAAATGCAAGTTTTTAGTTTAATGGGTTTGATAACCAGGATAGAATGTCTTTAAATGCAATGTGTTTATTGTTTTGGGGATATATAAAGAATCTGCAATATATACTTGGGTTTATTTGATGTTGGGTGATTAGTATTTCTGCAATGTTAGATTTAGGGAAGTTATTTGGGTAGAAGTGAAACTAGAGATTGTTTGAAATGGGTAAATTGTGGAAAATTTCCATTTACAATGTGGTACAAATGGGTAGATGTGGAACACTGCAACTCATAATGTTAACAAATAGATAAAACACGGAACACTGCCACTCATAATGTGGACCAAATACATAAAATACGGAACACTTACTGTCAGCATACTAGTGACTTCAGCTTGCTCACAGGATGGTTAGAATGTGTTACTTTATACTTGTAATGCGATCCATCTCCATCCATCCACAACCCATTTTCTCATTTTTACACATGGGGTTTGGGGTGTCACTTCAGCGGCAACAATCATCTAGAGCCAAGGTTCTCACCCCCAGGTGGCTAGTAATGTGATCAATTTATCTAATTTAGTTATATTTGCTATGAATAATAGCTAAATAAATCTTATCTGAATGTGTGACCATACCCTTTCAATGTGAGGAACACAGACTTTTTAAGACTCAAAATTGGGAACATTCCTTGTAATGAGAAAGGTATGATGAGCATTTACTTGGTTTAGTGAGGATAATTTGTACAAGTATTAGTTCAGAGTATATAAATGTTTTATGCAGTTCCCACCTAACAAGTTTTTGTAAAGCTACACAGTGCTTTACATATAGTATATTTAGTGCTAGCCTGACAATAGTTTGTTTATTTTATTTATTTATTTTACATTTGTTTACCAGGAAAGTCCAACTGGGTGTGAGCCAGGAAAAAAGTTCCAACATATAAAATAGACAAAAAAGTTCACATGAGAACATTATTACAAACAAGTTGGTCTATATGACAATAAAAATCTTAATAACAATAGTTAAATGAGAAACAAGAGAAAAAATATTTCCAGTGTATATAAACGTAGTGATAGAATAGGAGTTTAATAGTTTGAGTAATGTTGTTATAGCAATGCTGTAGTGTGCTTATCTGAGTCTTTCATATATTAGGAAAAAGACCAAAAAAACATTTGTGCTTTCTTTTTGTTCTTTTTCCTGGTTTGTATTTCTCTGGATTATTTTGTTCTTTTAGATATTAGTTAGAACGAGAGAGTCATATAATAAAGATGGTAGTTGTAGTGCTTTTTGCCATAGTTAACAGGTTTCCATCAAAGTCTCTCTCTCTCTCTATCCATATATATATATATATATATATATATATATATATACACACACACACACACACACACACACACACACACACACACACACACACACACACACACACACACACACACACATTGTTGATCATTCTTTACCCTTGGTATTAGGCTGCTGTATTTACTATGGCCACTCATTACTGCTTCCAAGTTGACATACAGGTGACAATCATACAATCATGAACATTTGCTAATGGTATTTAAGTAATGCTGCATTGAGATGTAGTGTTTGAGTATCATACCAATAATGTCCTGTGTCGGTATATCAAATAGCTGTAAGGCAAGCCCTCTCCCCCTCCTTAGTGATGACGGCTTAGAAGCATGAATCTCATCAAACAGCAGTAAAGTAAGAAGCATGTCATTTTTCAGGAAAAATCCACACCCATCCACAGCTACATTCATCATCATGTTAAGTTTTTTCCTCCCTATCCTGAGGACCAGAATGTTTAGTAACAAAATAAATAGTTTTTGCAGCAGTGGAAAAATTTTCATTAAAACGTTGCATTATACTGTGCTTTCTCAAGACGGTTTATTTGTTGATAGAATTTAAAATAAATATAATTATATAGTCATACAGTAGCCTTGTAGCCAATATGTTCCTGGCTAATTTCACATGCTCTACATATCACTTATATTATTATGTCACAGACCTTATGTGGGGTGGCAGAGTGGTGCAGCGGTTAACGTTGTCAACTCACAGCAAGAGGTTCTCTGGTTTGATTCTTGGCTGGTGTGCCTTCTGTGTGGATTTTGCATGTTCTCACTGTGTTTGCGTGGGTTTCCTCCGGGTACTCCAGTTTCCTCCCACATTCATTTGCGTGAGTTTCCTCCGGGTACTCCAGTTTCCTCCCACATTCTAAAGACATGCATCTGGAGCATTTCTCCCCAGGCCTCCACTGAAAACAGGCTCTGTGGAGCTTAGATGGACTTTCCTGGTCAACAAATGTTAAATAAATAAATTATGTTAGATTCTCTGACATGTATGACCATTTACATAATTGACCATCTGCTTCCACATATGGTCACTTGAATACTTGTCAACTCTACCTCTTTCTAGGAGAAAGGAACCATGCTAACATACTGCCTGGATGATAACTTCATTCTTTGCATTACTGTATGGCATTTTACAGTGTGCAGATGTCTTGGGCACCTTAGCTCTTTATGAGTTGAAACATAAAATAAATGTAAAATACACAATTAAGACACAAGTGATGTTAAAATAAATATATATTAATGCATACATCCATCCTGTAAAAAATAATTTAAAAAAATTAAAGCTCCATACTAGTACATTCAAGTAAATACACCCCCCCCAAAAAAAATAAAAAAATAAATAAAATGAAAGGCAAGTGTACAAGTTATGTAAGGAGGGTGATAGGCGTGTAACTGTGTAGTATGTTAGAGCATTTACAAAAGCAATGAACACTTTTACATTACAAATGGCTAAAACTGTCATTGGATGTCCATTTGTGAGGAGAGTGGACAGTTATATATCAGTGGCTTAACACATTTTGTGAGCTACAAACATCAATCCTCTGACCTTGCTACTAAGTGATACAGCACTCTTCTGCAATAAATGGTCTGACAGTCATAGAAAAGTTGCCATAATGCCATGTTACATTCTTTACAAACATTTGTAATGGAAAAATAACTTATATAAATGCCTATAACACCAGCAAGGGACAGATACTGCAGACAGTAAAGCAATGGGTGTGCTGTGAAATGCAATCCATTAGTAAGGTTGAAATACAGCATTTTGTGAAAAATAGTCACATACTTTTGCATCAAATCAGTTGAGAAACTAGAAACAAGTTTTGCAAGCAGATAGTAGCACAGATTCAAGCAGTCTTCCCTACCTCAGTACAACTTCTTTAACTACACAATTACCTTGATATTCAGATTCAGCCTTCTGAGCACTGTGAACATGCAAATGAGACATGAACTCATCAGCATTCATGAATTTCAAAATCTGAATGTAAACATGGTATAAAGACCTGCACGACTACATGCACAATTCCTAGCTCTGCAAGGTTGAACACTGAGAAGTATTACTTGCTAAGGGCTTGCAAGCATGTATGATTACGCTGACTATAGGTGCAATCAGTATTTCAGTCTGTCTTGTCTGATGTATACCTATTGAGGGTGTGTCAGGGAGAAGAGACTAAACACAGAATTTTGGGATTACATTATCTGAGTTAGGAGAACAATATTCCTAACATTTTTATGAATTATTTATGACCATACTTTGTGCCTCTGAGTAATAATTATTCTACAATTCTGAAGGTGCACATTGCTCATTGAACAAATGTCAATAGTAGGGCAAAGGAGGTAGCATTGTTAAAACATCATGGATAAGTGAATGCTGTTCACAAAATAAAGGGAGAAAAACAGCTGCAGTGTTGCAAATATTTTTTTATAGTCTGTAAGGAAATATCTGCCTGACTTGCTATGTGCATGACCAAAGTTACTGATGAAAACCTTTTTAAGTATTTCTCTGTTGAATTCCAGTTATACTGAGTTTATATGGCCTCCCAAAGTCCACAAAATATTGTTGACCCACCCATCAAGCATCCCATAGTGTCCAGTAGAGGGTGGGCCACAGAATCACTCTCCATTTATGTGGAGAAAATGTTACGTCCTTTTGTTAATTCCACTACTACAATATTAAAGAACACAGAAGATTTTTTGACTGAGTTATTCCCTATTGTGAAGCAAGATAAGACTAAGTTGATTTTTCTAACTTTAGATGTAGACTCTTTGTTCACTGTTATCAGGAAATCCAATGACTGAGGATAGCATTCGAACGTTTCTGTCAAGTAAAACAGGTTTAGACAATAAAAGTATTAGTTTGTTGTGTAGTTTATTAGAATTGATTTTAGAAAACAATGTATTCATTTTCAATGAAAGGCTCTAATTACAGAAGGCTGGCGTAGTGATGGGCACAGCTTGTGCGAACAGCTACTCCAACCTGGCCTAAGCACAATGGGAACAGGAGAATGTTATGCCAAATAATGTATTCTGTAGATACATTTTGACTTATAAAAGGTTTGTGAATGATATTTTTGCTCTGTGGGATGGACCTGCTGAAGAGGCCATATGTTTTGTAGACTACTTACACACCGCTATGCCATTTTTAAAATGTAGTTATAATTATTCATCTGATGTTATAGAATTTTTAGATGTTAAAATCAGTAAAAGTTTATTTGTCGATGTTAGGACTTCTATATATAAAAAGCCGTGTAAGTGGAATACTTTTTTACACAAGGGGAGTATGCATCCCCGTCATATCTATAAAAACACTGCGAAAGACCAAGCAATTCGAATAATGAGATCATATAATAGTGATGAGGACATGAAGGCAGGATTATAACAATTAAGGACTCATTTTTTTACAAAGAGGGTATGAGGTGAATGAAGTGGATGCCCTCATTGCTGAAGTCCTTGAAGAACGAGGGACCAGAGGTTGCCCCTATTTCTCAGATAGATGTGAAAATGCTTTCATTGATAGAGCGAAGTCTCATAAAAATAGTGTGACTAGGCTAACCCTGACATATAGCAGCAATGTCAATAAGATATGTGACATTGTCAAGAAGAACTGGGGTATATTAAGTATGGATGAGAAGTTTAGAGGGTTGATTGAGAATGACCCAGATTTCAGTTTTAGAAACAATAAGTCACTAAAGACACAGTTATGCTATAAGAGTGCCAGCAAAGGATACACACCACCATCACACAGAGAGGGGACCTTTTCATGTAGACATTGCAAAGCCTGTAAGTTTATGCACACAGGCAATCATTTTAAACATCCACAGAAAGGGTTCATCATAGAGACATCTTTGTATGCTGATTGTAATACAAAAGATGTGATCTGCTTTCCTTATTGCTCAGTGTGTTTTGTATACTATGTAGGGAAGACCAACAGGTGCCTGAAAGAACTTATCTTAGAACACGTAGGGGATGTGAGGAACAAGAGGGCTAAGAGTGCATTGGGGCAACATGTAATAAACAAGGATGATGAGCAAAGTTTTAGATTTTTAGTTTTAAAGATTATAGCTATGAACATTAGATGAGGTGATATCAAGAATTTCACAGAAGGCAGGGAGTAACAGTGGATTATATGGTTAGATGCAGATAAGTTTCAGGGCATCATTGAGCATGTATCCCTGAAACCCCACTTGAAATCTCTCCCCCTAAAACATTGATGCATCATTGCATTTTATTACATGTTTTTATTCATTTTATTTTATATTTTTGGTTGAAAAACATGTGTATCTTTTGAGATATATATATTTATTCTATTTATGTGTGTGCCAAGAAATAATGTTTTAGTAAGGTGAATTGCAACTTTAAGTAATAGGTGATTTGTTTCTTGATTCCTGATTGGATGGTTTGCATTTAAATAGTGGAGGGAAGATTTCTTTAATTAGGTCTGATGAAGCTACCTTGATGATGGTGAAAGCGCTTACCATTGCTGTAGCATTCTTGTTTCATTAAAGTGTTTGTGTTCTACTGTGGTGTGCACCCAGTTTTCTTTTTATCTGACTTTGAGTTTGTGCTTATGAGTGCACTTTATCAACCAGGGTTCTTTTTTTCTATACCTTAACTTTTACATCAAGCATACATGTCTACTCCAATAGCTCTTATAACGTTGTAAGCCCTTTAAGCATGTTCATCATGACATATAACGTTGTAAGCCCTTTAAGCATGTTCATCATGACATACACAGTATGCTTTTTTCTGTGGCATCAAAGGTTGATACTCATCTTTCTGATATCTGTCCTGGCATGTGTTCAAGTCTGGCAGGATTCAAATGATGTGTATGTCATTGATTGCAAATAGGCATTACTTAATTCACAAATAGAAATGCACTGTATTTCATGTCTTCCTACAAACATTTATGTATTATTCTAATTGTTTTCTTCATTGCTTTATAGGACATGAGGATTTACATAACATTTCTTACTGTATGCCATTATGCAAGATCATCATAAAGTGCGATTGGGCCTGTGATAGGGCACTTTCTTGTGTGTGTCTGTTGTTTCCATGTTGTTATGGCAGCTTTCGCTGTAATTTCTTGTGAAGATGCCCAGTATAATCATGTAGCAGTTGCTCTCCATTTACAAATGGAGGCCTAGAACTTCTGCAATATCATGGCTCTGTGCTATTTGCCACTTGTGTATTTTAAGTGTTATGATATTACTGTTTTGGGTGTACTTGAATATAAAAAACATGCTTGTCTAATACATGTGTGAAAGTAGTATACACCCTGTATATGGTTGTCAAATGACAACAAATGGTAAAACATGTCCCTTTCTGATGTGCATGACACAACAGCTGTAGGGTACATTTCTTCTTGTTTATGCATAATGAAGTGAAGAACAGAGCACTGCTGTTAGTTATCACACATACATTTCCTATATATACATGTATTCAATAACTACAGTTTATGCAATAGCTCCTAATGTATCCACTGTCCTTCCTGTTATCTCGACTCAGCATATCAACATTAAAATCACATTTACTCCCTTTTTTAAATGTTGCATTGTGTCACTCTCACACCCATTGTTAGCATGTCCATTTTTAGTTATGTACATGGGTAAAAGAATTGGGAACAGGATTAATTATTATTTAAGCAATATGGAAGTATTTATGTTTAAAATGTTTATTTTTAACATAATCACATTTGACTGCATTAGCTGAGTACATTTTCTCAAGTTACCCTCCCCTCATACTTGTATCTGCACTAACAGCATTGTATTCTATGTGCATTCTCCCCATTTAACATCCCCTGCATCTCACCTCTTGTATTCAACTTGCCCCTACTTCATATAAGCTGTCCGTGTGTTCTCGCATAATATGTTTGCCTCTGGACAAGCAGTTTTGTTTTCATTGCGTGATAGTGCTTCCCTGAACTGTTTCATAGCCACCAACACTGCTGAAGACCATAAGATGGTTCCTGGGAACAGGTATAATGAGCAGCATGCATATTCAGTGAGTGCTGTTGCTTATTGAGCTAACACACTGCAATTGTGTAGGTTTTGTGTGATGGGTACACTATTGCTAATGAATCACCAGAACTATCTTGAAGCCAGGTACTCAAACAACATTTATCTCACATAGGCTGCTGCTTATGATTGAACTTGAATATGAGTTTGGGCATTCACCTGTGGTGAGGGAGAAGGAAGGAGGCTTTAGGATTAGGGGGTGAGAGGGTGATTTTATTATTAGGGAGTAGGAGGGGAATTTTAGGGTTAGAGAATGGTTGGTGCCCTAAGCAGCTGCTTAGGGCCTAGTGCTGGCTGGTGGGCCTGGCCATACAACATTAATTAAAAAAAAGGTTTCTTACAACATTAAAAAAGTATTTTTTTTTCCTGATCTGCTTAATGTCCAAACACTGAACAAATGCTGCTATTTAGAATTTCCTGCTTGGCGCACAATGGCTTCAGCCTTTTCATTGGTAAATGATTTTAGCTGTTGAGTCAATAAGACTGTATCTGGTAAACACATCAGATGAGAAACTTCACAGGAATTGGAGCAAGATTTAATACTGTAGCAGAATGTGCAGGGTGTTGTATTAGATACAAGAACATTTGTGCAGCATCATAGTTATTTGCTGCGTTAGGAATGTTTTGCTTTGCTAATGGTATTATGGGAGAACTTTGTGTGTGAGGAGAGGAAGTGACTTGCCATTGCTGCTTTGCTAACAGTGAGCTAGGAAATGCCTTATCTTTTGCTGCTTTTATCTGTTAACCTGGAAACTTTTCAAATCAACAGTTTTAAAATAATATTTAGAAACTGTCCCTGCTTGGGGACTTTTGCCTTTACTTATTTTCAGTTTTATACCTGATTCTGGATATATAGCTATCAACTTTCTGTCTTCAAAATATGGAACACTACCTCTCATAATATGGAATACAGTACATAGACAAAATGTAAAAAACAGCTTCACCTAGCAAAGTTGGTATAAGGGTTACGGTGTTTACCTTACAGTCACAACATAAAAGGTTTGATTCTCACATGGTGTAATTAGCTAGGCTTAAAACTGCTCACAGGGGCAGTTGCCTAGTACTAATCTATGAACTTATGAATTTCATGAGATGGGTAAAATGCGTCACTTCAAACTTAAAAAAATAAGCTCTTGTGATTAATTAATATGATCCAGTAATATATAACATGGTAATTAGTGGCAAACAATGTATAACATGAACTTTTTAGTCTCAAATGATAAATGTTTCTCACGAGGTACTGTTCATAGGTTCATATGTTCATAGGTTGGTGCTAGCCTATCGGCCCTAGGGCCTATACAAGCCTAGCCATAACAATTCCCTGGATATTTCTTCCCACAATATTTACTTCTCTGGACCCCTGTCTAGCAGGGCGACTGACATGATCCCCGGGCTGAATTTCCTATCTCCCATCCAATCATCAAGGTTCCTTTTGAAAAGGGCCAAGGAGGCGCTCAGCTTGACATGTATGGGCAGTCTATTCCAGAGTATGTGGAATTTCTGGGTCAGGAACCTATCCCTCCAGCATGTTTTGTTCATTGTGATGACAAGGTTTAGATCCCTGGAGCTTGTGGCTCTGAGGGATTGGGATTTCTTTAAGTGGAGCATATCCAACAGCTCAGGGTTTAACATGGCCTTGTATGTTAAGCAGAGATCACCTCTGAATAGACGATATGCCACAGAGTACAGCTGGAGTTTTTTTAGATGGTCAGCATATGGCATCTGATTTAATCCTGTGATACTTTTAGTGAGGTATTTCTGTGGCCTTTCCAGCTGTTGCAGATGTCTTGTGAGGTACATACCAAATGGGACATTATACTCTATAATGGGTCTAATGAGGGATGAGTACAGTGGGACAATGACCTCCTTTTTTCTGGATGAAAAGCCCTTAGTGATGAGGTGTGCCACATAGAAGGATTTCCTGACTGTAGTGGTGATGTGGTTATCGAATGTGAGACCACTGTCGACCTGTGTCCCTAAGTCTCTCATCACACTTTAAATGTTTAGTGTACTGCCACCTATGTGGTAATTCATGGGTACATGTTTCTTTCCAAAGGGGATAACTATATATTTCTTGGCATTAAGCTTGAGCCCATGGCTCTGGCACCAGGCATCTGTTTCTGTAAGGCTCTTTTGTAGAATATCCACATCATTTGGGGATTCAATAATGGCTCCCAGTTTACAGTCATCTGCAAGCTTTGTTAGCCAGAGTCCCTTAGAGATGGCCTGTACTTCAGAGAAGTAGATGACAAACAAGAGTGGTCCCAGGACTGAACCCTGAGGTACTCCACTTGTCACTTGTCTGGAGCTGGATTTGGAGTCGGCTACTTTTACAGTCTGGGTTCTGTCAGTAAGCCAATTGGCAAACCATCGAATGATGTAGGGATTTATTCCCAGCTTACTAAGTTTATCTATGATTCCAGAGTGGGGGATGGTGTCGAAGGCCTTGCCGAGGTCCAGATAGGCTGTGTGGAACGCCTTACCCTCGTCCACAGCTCTGGAGACTGATTCGAAGAAGTCAGTCAGATTCAGGAGACAAGATCGGCCCTTCACAAACCCAAACTGGGTGGGGTCCAGTGTTTGAAGGTTGCCAATGTCTTTGTTTATAAGTTCCATGATAATGCGTTCCATGCCCTTGCAGATCAGGCTTGTCAGACTGATGGGACAGTAGTTCCCAGGATCCAAGGTGGATTCCCCCTTGTAGAATGGGATAACTGTAGCTGTGTGCCATTCAGTGGGCACAAAGCCTGAGGTGAGGCTATGATTACAAAGAAACAATCTCCAACCACAGTTCTGAATCCCTTCTATTCTGAATACGAGAATATCCAAGAAAACGAATATATTAATAAAAACATACTTTATTAAAACAAAGCTTTCGGGAATACCCCTTCTTCAGTGTTGAATTAATACATTTAAATTTAAATGCATATATATATATATATATATATATATATATATATATATATATATATATATATATATATATATATATATGTATATATACGCAATGAACTAAAACCACTTGACACAGCCATCCTATAAGAACACAGTATAAAAACAAATTAATTAACATATTACCATTAAAAATATATGCTTCCATTAAAAAATTCATGTGAAATGTATGTATTAATATGTTGAACACCATATCATTCCTTAAAAAAAATTCATCCTCTATGAATGTATAAGACATATATCGAATTTTAAACATGAAACACACCATATACATCAGAATATATATGTAAGGAAATTAGTGATACTGTTTCTGTCTAAACTTTAACATTGGTCTAACAGTAACCATACCATTTAAGCCTGTTTTTTTTTTGTCAGCATCCAACCTTATAATCCATTTATATTCAGAGATGTCCAATTTATTGTTTATACCACCTAGCCTTAAGCTTCTATTTATTACTTCCAGAGCTTTAAATTTAAAGCTATGTGTTACACTTCTTTCAATTCTATGTTGTGTAAGTGCATTAGAGAGAATATTTCTTCTCATCTCTGATTTGTGCTCAATAATATGATCGTTTAATGTCCTTGAACATTTACCTACATAAAAACCTGAACACTGTGTACATGTAGCTAAATAGGCAACCATTGCAGTTCTACAGGTTGCCTGACATTTTATTTCATATCTTATTTTATTTATGGGTTGTTCAAAGAACTTCTGAGCACAAATATCAGTACAGCAGCTACAAGCATGACATGGTGATGTTCCTACATTATGTGTTACTAATTGCAGTGAGTTCATGTCAAAATCTTTATAACACAACCTTTTCTCTAAATTATACTTATTCCTATATGCAAACCTGGGTGTATATCCTAATAATTTACTTAACTCAGGTTGGGCCATCAAGACCCGCTAATTCCTTCTAATTATTGATTCAACATATTTAGTCATATTGTTATATGTAGTAACATATCTCAATACGACTTGTGTATTACTGTCTTCTTTTTCCAAGGTTGTGGAATCACCAAAGAATGGACGTGCATATGTGTTTCTATTTTTCAATATGTTATCTCTTATTTCCTTAACATGTCCCAAATTATATCCTCTATTTTGAAATTCATTACATAGTACATCCATCTGTTGCTCACTCCTGTATTGATCAGTGTTTAATCTACTAATTCTTAATAACTGACTTTTAATAATTCCATAAAATACATGCCGTGCATGCATACTTCTTGCATGCGTGTATCTATTAACCTGTATGTTTTTCCTGTACACACAAGTTCCCAGCTCATTGTTACAATCCTTATATATTTCAACATCCAAAAAGAACATTTTAATACTAGATAGATTAATTGTGAACTTTAAAAAATCAGTAGTGTTGTTCAGGTAGAGCATAAAGTTATTCAACTGTTGCTCATTTCCTTCCCATAAGAGGAAACAGTCATCTACAAAACGCTGATAAAACAGTATGTTGTTCTTATATAAATTAATTTCATTAAAGATGTTTTGTTTTTCCCATTGACTTAGTACAATATTGGTGTATGTATTTGCCATGGGCGTCCCCATGGCTATGCTTGACATTTGCAAATAAGACAGTTTATTAAATAAAAAAACATTCTTCTCTAAGACAACTTCTATTATACTACATAGGACCTCAATGTCTCTCCCTTTCATTTTAGAATTCTCACATAAAAAATCACGGATAGCACTGATCCCATATTCATTTGGTATAATGGTAAACAATGATGCTATATCCATAGTTACCATTATATATTCACAATTCCTATTGTTGTCATACCATTGATATAATTTCTTCAAAAAATCACCCGTGTCTTTAATATAGCTGGGACATAAAGTTAAATATTTACTCAATTTCTCTTGAACAAAAACAGTTAGAGGTTCCGTTGACCAGCCCCTCCCAGATACTATGAGTCTCATTGGTGGTAGTGTTAAGGACTTATGTAATTTGGGTATTCCGTATATTACTGGAACTACCGGAGTTGGAACCGAAAAATAGTTGAAAAGCGCCAAGTTAATGTCACCTTGTGTCTGCAAATCGTAAATTAACAAATTCACCTCATTAATAATTTGTCTAAGTTCAACAGGTGCGATTTCTTTAAATGTTTTCCTATCATCCAAGAAGTCATGCATCAATTCAACATATTTAGTTTTGTCAAAGATCACTGTTGCTCCCCCCTTATTGGCCTGTTTGATTATATTATTCTATTTATTAATCAACGATCTGTAAGCTTCATGCTCTTCATCGGTAATATTATAAGATCTAATTTTCAATTTCCGCTTAGCTACATCATTGTACAATTATCTTAAATCATCTTCACATACAGAATTAAATGCATTTAATATTGGAAAATTGTTGGGAATAAACACACTTTTTTTCTTTAATTTATCACGGACTGCAGCCTGCATGTCCTTATAAATCATTTTTAGACAGACATTTCTAATGAATATTTTTAAGTCAGTTAAGGCCTCAACGATGGTATCATTACTACTCGTAATGAATTGCAGGCCCTTATTTAAAAGCCTTTCCATATCATCAATTAAATTAAATGTGGATAAGTTTATAACAGAGGTGCTTGGCTTACCAGTCACCTACGCCCCTGTTTGTTGTACGGTAATGGACTGTTGTTCTTCCTTTTCCCCGTGCCCATATTGAAATGTTGCTGAGAATGGCCTCTCGACTGAGGGCGACTCTTGGTGTCCACTTTCTCTGGCAGGTTCGGTACTATTGCCTGTGATAGGTTTAAAAAAACCTCCGCTTGTTTCACTCTGGTATTCAAACCCTGAGCCGAACCATTTGTGGCTTGTTGACATTCAGTTGAAGGGCTCACTGCTGTAGGTGTAGTTGCTGTAACTTGATTCCGATTAATATGACTTCTTTCACCAATCACATTATGCATAGTTCTTCCATCTTCATTTTCAGCCTCACGATTGGAGTTCTGCTGTACTAAGACCTGCCCATCATGATTAGCCAGGTTGTTTTCAATTTCAAACACATCTAACTCATCTATTCTGTTCGTTTTCTCTTTCATCTGGGATGTTCTAGTATTATTATTAGAATAAGTCCTCGGCCAAGAGAAAATGTGTCCCAGTTTGAAATCATTTATATCTCTTTGTAGTTTTTGTTGTTTAACTGCTTGTTACTTGTTATCCAACATATTGTAGTTTTTGTTGTTTAACTGCTTGTTACTTGTTATCCAACATATTGATTCTATTTAACCTCAGTTGATATGAGCCTGATATGCACATGAAGTCACTTGAACTAACCAATTCATTTTCAATTTTTATGACATCCTCGGTTAGTTCTTTCTCTATTGGCAAAAAATAGTCATTCATTAACTGCATGTATTCTTTACTTAACTTTAAGTTCAGTTGTTGCCAAGTTTTCAACAGTTCAGGATATGTATTAGCATAAGCAGGCATTTTTAATATACGTAGCCCTCTAGGCTGAGAAACTTAGATGTTGCCACTGAAACCTCATAAAGGTTTGTACCTTCCTTTCCAGCTGAATCAATAAATTATTAAGATGTTCGTTCTTTTCAGGAGTTGGCATTATATTTAATTCTTTATTACCCATAACATGAGATACTAACAGGTTGCCCGATAGCAATAGTAAATCCCGTATGGATTTTTTAGCATTACTCTCTGTTTTAGTGTCCATCTGCTTCATTTGTGTCGGCTGTGTCATTGTGGAATTTGTTTTTAAAAAATTGAAAATGAGCAACCAAGGTTGAAGAACTCCACTGCAAACAAAGAAACAATCTCCAACCACAGTTCTGAATCCCTTCTATTCTGAATACGAGAATATCCAAGAAAACAAATAGAATAAGAAAAACTCACTTTATTAAAACAAAGCTTTCGGGAATACCCGTTCTTCAGTGTTGAATTAATACATTTAAATTTAAATGCATATATATATATATATATATATATATATATATATATATATATATATATATACGCAATGAAACAAAACCACCTGACACAGCCATCCTATAAGAACACAGTATAAAAACAAGTTAATTAACATATTAACATTAAAAATATATGCTTCCATTAAAAGATTCAAGTGAAATGTACGTATTAACATGTTGAACACCATATCATTCCTTAAAAACAAATTCATCCTCTATGAACATATAAGACATATATCGAATTTTAAACATGAAACGCACCATATACATCAGAATATATATGTAAGGAAATTAGTGATACTGTTTCTTTCTCAACTCTAACATTGGTTTAACAGTAACCATACTATTTAAGCCTGTTTTTTGTCAGCATCCAACCTTATAATCCATTTATATTCAGAGATGTCCAATTTATTGTTTATATCACCTAGCCTTAAGCTTCTATTTATTACTTCCAGAGCTTTAAATTTAAAGTTAGGTGTTACACCTTTTTCAATTCTATGTTGTGTAAGTGCATTAGAGAGAATATTTCTTCTCATCTCTGATTTGTGCTCAATAATACGATCTTTTAATGTCCTTGAACATTTACCTACATAAAAACCTGAACACTGTGTGCATATAGCTAAATAGACAATCATTGCAGTTCTACAGGTTGCCTGACATTTTATTTCATATCTTATTTTATTTATGGGTTGTTCAAAGAACTTCTGAGCACAAATATCAGCACAGCAGCTAGGCTATGATTAAACATGACACTTAGGTAAGGTGCCAGTTCATTTTGTAGTTCATGTAGTACACAGCCTGGGATATCATCTGGTCCCATGGATGCTGTATTCTTAGCTTTGGAGAGTGCGGTTTCTACCTGTGTGGCCGTGATTTGGCAATCTTTTGGTATTGAGATGGGCCCTTTAGGGGGTGAGAGGGGGGGTGAAGTTGGCACTAAAACAATCTGCTAGGATATTGGCAATATCCTTGGGATCAGTATATTTAATGCCATTCTGTTGTAGCTCAGAGCAGATCTGAGCGTTGCCATTTAAATTCTTGATATAACTATAGAATGCCTTGTGGTTGTCTTTGGAATCTTGGAAATTTTATTTTCGTAACTAGCTTTTGAAGATTTTATGAGGGATCTCAACTTCTTACTGAGGCTGGTGAGGGAGTTTTTTGCATCCTGAGATGTTCCTCTTTTCTGTAACAGTTTCTTCCTTCTGTTGTATAGTTTGTTTATAGCAGGGACCACCAGATTGGCTTCCTTTTTTTGGAGAAGAGCATCTTGGTTCTATTTGGGATGGCACAATTCATGCATGAGTGGATGTGCTCGTGCAGTGCTTAGTGTAGGAATCTGCAGTTGAACTTTCAGATCCCGTCTGCATGGGTGTCATGAAGTTTGTCACTTCTGACTTCAGTAGCATGAAGTTGGCTTTGGAGAAGTTTTTTAAGGAGGTTTCCTTACTGGGGCTGGGATGTGGATGTCAAGGGTGATTTGCTTATGGTCAGACCTGACCAATAAGGAGGTGACCACTGGTGTGGAGCATCTATCTCCCATGTTGGTAATGACCAGGTCTAGGATATTGGAGCCCCTGGTGGGACAATGGATTAGTTGATCCTGGGCATTGGAATTTATGAATTCCAAAAACCGTTGGGAAAAGGAGTTGGTACCCGAGTAGTTTTCCCAGTTAATGGCAGGGTAGTTGAAATCACCCAGTATTAGGGTGTTTGGTTTTATCTTAATATTTTCCAGTATGTTTAGAAAGGTGTAGTGAGAATCTTGGGGCATGGTGGGGGATCTGTAGCAAGCTAATTTGGGATTTGTCTTACCTTGTGTTTAGTGTTGCTGACCTAATTTCAGATGCATTGTTGTGTTGGGCAACTATTAGAGGTGTGAATGAAATCCTGTGAATGGACACTCTCCTCCACCTTTTTGTTTCAGTCTTGGTTTTGTGGCCAAAGGTGTGGTAAGAGTTGTAGCCTGGTATTGCAGGGGTGATGTTCTCCATTTTTAGTAGTGCCTCGAGAGAGTGCATTTTGAGGTTTAGACTTCTAGCATTGAGTACCATTACCTTCAGATTTTGCATGCTTGTATCTGTTACGGTGGTGGTTTTATCCTTTGAACCTTGCCTAAAAAAGGCACTATAGGGCAGGCAAGAGCTTTAGCCAGTAACCTGAATCCCAGGGGTGACAGGTGCAGACCATCTCTGGCAGAGCATCGTGGTTTGTCAATCTTGTCTTACCAGGCAGACAGATACTGGATCCCCTTTGAATGACACCAGAAGCTTAGCCAATTGTTGAAGTCAATTGTTGAAGTCCCCATTTGGCTACGTGTGATGCAGTAGTCTGGTAGGGACCCTGTTCAGGTAAAGATCCTCTGCCTTGTGATCAATGAGTGCAGGGATAGGCATAACATAAAGTAGTGAATTACCTTATAAAATACCAGGGGTGGTTGAAACACTGTTATGTACCTAAATGTTATTTGCATATATCCAATGGCCTCCACTACAGGATGTTTAATGTATTACACAATGTCGACTCTAGCTCTTCTGGATCTTTCTTGCCATTTCTGTATGTAGATAAAATTACTTCAGTTGCTGAAATTAAATATGCACGTTACTATTGCACCAAATATGCCCTTTTGGTAGACTGTTTTGGATACTTAAAGAAGTTCTCCCTCATTTAGTGTAGCATTTGTTATACCTAGTTTGCACTCATCAGGGTATGTGGTTATCCATAGCCTTTTTCACACATTTATGTCTTTGATGTATAACCCAAAAAGATCTGGTTCCAGCTCAGAGCCCTGTGAGATATCACTCATAACCCCAGCAGGATAGACAAGCAAACCTACACCCCACACAGAATTGCTGTGTCCTGTTGATTGACCAGTGCTTTACCCATTATAGTACAAAATGATTAACAACTATATGTTTTAATCTTCAATGATTCTTTTATTAGAATAGTGCTGAATACCTTAGCAAATACAAGAACCTTTATTTTGACCAGCAAGTTGCTGTTTAACATGTCGCATTTTAATAATGTACTTTTGCAGTACCTTCTTCAGAGCATCCAATAACTGCACAGGGGATGATTTCTATCAGGTATATCATCTGCATTAGTTGGAGTGGTGATCAGAACTGTCTGATCTTCATCACCCATTCTAGTAGTTCTTGTTGCATATTACAATGATACAGTCTTCTCCACAAGATGAAATTCTGAAGGATTTCAGCATTTAGTTAAAAACTGTTACTCTGACAGTGCAGAGGACTAAATCTCCAACTTAGTGTGTTGCTTCCCATGGCAAGAGTTTGAAGGGTTCATTTACCTTCTGTGTAACATTGAGCAAGTCACTTAACCAGTTAGTGCTTTGAAGTCATTGGGAATCTGGACTAGGCTGCATGATTGTCTCCAGGACTGCATGCCAAGTAACTATGAACCTGTTGTCACTGTTTGGTAGCCATTCCCTATTGTATAGCTGATCTAGTTGAGAAAATGTTATGGTAATATCATCTGCACAACAATTTTGTAATGTAACCTAGGCAATTTATTCTTCCAAGGCAGTAGGCACTGCATTTGTAAATAAAGCACTGAAAGCAAAGTTGTTTGACAGCAACAAACTCTGCATTTGTAGCAGCTCTCTTTAATGTGGAATTATACAGATAACTTTTACTTCTGCAGAGGCTGTGTATATTGACTTAACAGATATTATCAGGTGGTTAATATTTCTTATGCTATCCTAAATACTCTTCTATTTCAATTGTGCTACTCATGGCTGAATCCTACGGACTAATGCTAGTAATCTTTATGTAGTTTCATGCAGTCTATCCAAAGCTACCAATAAAAGTGCATGTAATGCATTTCGTCATAACAATAAGGGGTGTACACAGTTATCAAAGTGGCTATAAGTGTTGGTGGGGGGTGGGGATCTCTGGAGATGAGAGTACCTTATGCTCTTATCATATAAATAGTCTCTAATCTGACTTTGCAGGACTAAAATATGTGTGCATGTACGTGTGTGTGTGTGTGTTTGTTTTTATGTAGACATCTGAGAAGGATGTAGTCAACAATGTAGCTATAACTGCTAAGTGTGAGGGATGTTTGTGGATAAAATGACTGAACCCGCCTAGCTGATAAACTTAAAAAGTTATTAGTCTGTCTTTGCAGGACTAGTGTGTATTTGTGTAAAGCAAATTGGAATACTTTACTGTGACTGTTTTTAATCAGACATGGGATGTATATTAATAGTCATAAAGAAGCCATAATTGTTGAGTACTGATAGTTATGGATTATAATGACAGCAGCTGGAGTGGGCTTTTATTGTTGATATGTTCTGAAGTCAGTACTCTTTTCATTATTGATTCACACATTTTGTTTTGGTGCTTACTGGAAAAAAAGGTTCAAAAACAGAAATTTAAAGCACACTCTTAAGCAATGTTGCAGTATTAAACAAAAAGTATAATTGAACATAAGCAGATGAATCAAGGAAGATATGCACTTATACATATTTTAAAAATGTGGTTGGGGGCCCATGGTTTGAAAACAGCTTGGGACCCAAGGTACACTTAGTCTGTTACTGCCCAGATGCATTTTTAATGAATGTGAGTTTTAATGCATTTTCAATTAATTTGAGTTTCAAGTGAAGATAAATTTACTGTTGTACTTGTTATGTCTGTTTTCCATGTAAGACTGTTTTGTTTAGCAAATCAATCTTGTGCTATAACATTTAAAATAAAGTTTTAAATTCACTTGAAATCTCTGTAATCATTGTAAAAGTAAAGAAGAAAATAGTATGCACCTTGACTGGTTTGAATGATGTTTATGGTACTTGGAGAGAAAAAAAGCCAAGTAGTGGGACACTAGGATGGCTGCCCAGGGGTAGAATGAAGAACTGGTCCATTACCCTGCCTAGGGAGAATGTGATAGGTCAATGATCACTAAATGCGGGTGCATGTATGGAGCTAGAGGAGATATTCTCTAGATGGGTTATAATAATAGGGTCAAGAAGGGGATGGTGATTAGATATGGGGTTTGGTCTAGTTGGGCTATCTATTAGTTGAAGTAAGCTGAGATCTGCAAGAAATTTGGTTAAATCATGTTTCATTGGGCCCAGAAGGTTTAGATTAAAGTCACCCAGTATGATTATACATTTATTTGGTATGGTGAGAGAAGTATGGACGAGATTAATTTTTACACTAATGAATAGAAGGAAGAGATGTTAGGCAAGCAACAACCAGATATAAATTAGTTACTGTAACTGCCTGACTGCTAGTTTAATTAGTAACCTGATGAAGCCATAGGTCAATGGATGCTTTGCTCTTGGATTTCTTTTCCAGGCCATTTCCCATATCCATGTCATCCCTGCATATATGGGTTTGCTCAACCAAAGACAAGGACAACTGGAATGTCTCCATCTCTATGAGCCATTTTTTGTTAATGGTTCACCTTCTGTGGTGGACATATTCTTGGCATTGTCTCATGCCTTTTCCTTTGCATAGAGTATCATACCAGTTACTCTTCACACACCTGTTGCAAAGACTTATTATGGCCACTCATAGCATTAGTGTCCTGCCCCACTCCATGCCACACCTGGCGCTGATACATAATGCCTATGGTACCTTTGCTCAGGATGCACATGCTGTGCATTTGCAGGGCCTGCTATAATTATTAGTGAACTTTTCAAACCTCATCTGTCTCAGGGGCCTATGGCAAAAGCTGTGAACCTGTGATTACTCATGCTAGTGAATAAGTGTGTCATCCAGTTATGGCCAATGGTTACATTCACCTCATTATGCACAAAGTTAGCTGTCCCTTGTACTCCTGCACATCCCACATGTATACTCTGTTGCAATAGGCATGGTCTTCACATACTCCTCCCTGTAGCTATGTTGGCCCAATGTAATGGTATGCATACCCTTTTAACCCATCCCTCATATCATGCATTTCAATGTCTACCATTATGCTCCTTCCCACTCCTTGTTTCCTGTCTTTCCCAGTGTGACCACTATACAAGGTTTGCACCATCACCAGAAGTGGGTGTGACAGGACCACGTTATTGTGCTGTGTTCTCCTGCACACATGCTACAGTTTTTTAATGCACTGCTAGGGTACATTAGCAGGTAACTTTTCTGCCTTCAGTATTTGAGTCTCCACATCAAGATTATTTGTCCATATAGTCCTCTATTCCAGAATTTTCATGTGAAGATGATTGAAAAATTATATTGTGCTGCTTACTGTGATGGATTTGAAGTCTTCTTAAGACAGTCAGTCTTGCTGGCTGGATACTTCTGAAATCAAAGGCTGGTTATGTTTGCATTCACAGTCTGTTGCATACAGAAACTTGCAGAATATACACTGATGAGAGAATATACTTTGCAACATCAACTTAGAGCAGTAACAAATAACTTTTTATAATAAACCAGATGGACTAACGTTGCAGCTTAAAGTACTGTTCCACTTTACTTCTCATATAGTACAGATGATGTGAGAGATATAACATTTACCTCGGGACAAATGTGTCCCTACCAATACCCCTAACATAACTGGATTAATACAGATCTTTATATACAATTTTAGTCATGCACCTACATATACATTTCCTCTTGGTATTCTATTTGTATCTTTGTATAAGAACATCTGTTCTTGTGCCAAATGCAGAAAAACATGTTTTTTAAGGAAACACATTGTCACAGTGTCATAAACATGTCCTGTTGTTTAAGGAAACATATTGTGTCCATTCTTTTTATATGCAGAAAAACATATCAGTGTTCTTTATAAGCAGATTTTGCATTTTTGCTCTTGCATACATCCTGTTTTAAGGAAAAAATGTCCATTCAGCAGATTCCTTATTTTCCAAGCCACAGTCATTTACTATGGATGCTGATCACATATTACTAAACTCTGTTTCTGCATTTAAGCAAGCTTTATTTTATACCTTATTTATGTTACATATTTGTAACACAATTACTTTCAACCTTAAAACCCTGTTGAGCATAATCTTACAATGATGTTATGCAAAATGATGCCCTATGTCATGTTAATAAGAGCCTCATGGCATGGTTGTTATGCTAATGTGTCACTTTAGTGTAACTACCACTGAATAAAATATGGAATGCAACATGCCAGTCAGCTCTGTTAGCACTAGCTATTCTTGGTATGGATCTCCAAAACCATATGACCAGTGTGTTCATGCACACATTGTGTAGTCTTGTAGTACCTTGTTATTTTTTCTACAGAGGTCTAGTAGTCCTCCATTGCTGTACCACAATTGGCATTATAGTGACCAGCAGTGGCAAGACCCAGACCTGCTTTCCCATAGGTTCATAGGATCACAGGAGATTACTAGGCTAACAGTTTAAGAGCCCTTACAAGCCTAGCCAATATAGCCCAATTGTACCCAATATATGGCCCCTAGGGGCAAGAAGATGGCATGAAGTTGTGCCTGTTGATTGAGTATCTACAGACTGCCCTGTCCATATGGGACATAGGTACTACCCCAGATGTAAATTTGTGATTCCCCAGTCATTGATCCAACCTGTGTTTGAAGAAGGCCAAGGAAAAGCTCTGCTTAATAGGAATAGGAAGCCAGTTTCAAAGAAGGGGCATTCTCTGAGACACATATCTGCCTCTCCAGAATGTTTTGTTTAAGTCGTTGACTAAGTTTAGATCCCTACATCAAATGACCCTCATACTGTTTGACCTGTGGATGTGTAGCAGCTCCATCAGAGCTGGATTTGTGAGTGCTTTGTAGGTCAGGCACAGGTCACCCCTTAATAGTCGGGAGGAGACAGAGTAAAAGGTATTGCTTTTAGTCTATCCGCATAGTTCATTTTGTTTACATCTTGTACTTTCTTTGTTTGGAACCTCTGAGGTTGCTCCAGGTGCTGTAAAGGCCTAGTGAAGTACATGACAAATGGCGCACTGTACTTGGTCATTGGGCTAATAAGGGCTGAGTACAGCTGGACTATAATTTTTTTTAATCTGGATGCCATACCTTTATTTCTAAGTTGTATCACATAAAAGGATTTCCTCACCACTGTCGACATATGTCAGTCAAAGTTCAGGCTACTATCTATCTGTGTACCTAGATCTCTCACCTCTGAATTGACTCTATGGGGTGTGCTATTGATATTGCAATTTGCACAGTTACTTGACTTCCCAAAGTACATGATAATGCATTATTTTGCATTTAGTTTTAGGCAACGGCTCTGGCACCAATCAATTGTCTGAGTTAGATCCTCCTGAACGATATCTACATCACTGGGGGATTCGATGATTGCCCCCAGCTTGCATTTGTTGGCAAACTTTGTCATCCAGAGGCCATATACATTTGCCTTGACTTCAAATAAGTATATTTTGAACAGGACTGGTCCCAGTACTGAGCCCTGTGGCACACTGCCAGTAACTGGCCTCTTGCAGGATCTAGATTCACCCACTTTAACTACATATGCCCTGTCTCTGAGTCAAATGTCAATCCATCTGGTGGCCTAGGGATTTATACCCAATTTTCTGAGTTTATTTATAATATCTGAGTGGGGAATTGTGTCAAATGCCTTGGGCAGGTGGAGGTCGGTGATATGTACTGCCTTACCCTCATCCGTGGCCTTAGTGAATTTCTCAAAGAAATCCACCAGATTCAGTAAGTATGCCCTACCCTTGACAAAGCTGAACTGGGTCAGGTACAGTGTTTGGGGGGGGGGGGTCTCCTATGTCATTATTTATCAGATCCATGATTATTCTTTTCATGGCCTTACATATAAGACTAGTCAAACTTAGGGGTCTGTAATTTCCTGGGTCAGTAGATGGTCCCCCTGTATGCAGAGGAATGACTGTTACTGTCCTGCACTCTGTTGGAACAAAGATAGTCCGGATGCTGTGGTTAAATAGAGATCACAAAGAGCCTGATAAGTCTTGATTTAAGCTGTTTAAGAGGCAACCTGGTATATTGTCAGGCCCCACTGAAGCCATGTTTTTAGCTTTAGAGAGCACAGTTGCAACCTGCTCTTTGGTGATAATTGGTGGTGGAGTGGTGGATGGTATTTCTTGAGGCAGAACTGGTTGTGAAGGGTAGGTGAAATTTCAGCTGAATTTGTTGGCCAGCAGATTTGCTATGTCGTCTGGCAGAGTATAGGTGATGCCATCTACAACCAATTCCGCACATTGTTGGCTGCTACCCTTAAGATTGCAGGCATAACTGAAAAATGCCTTATGGTTATCCTTAGCTTTGGAGGCTATTTTTACCTCAAAGTCTGCTTTAAGAGACTTGACTACTTTTCTGACTTGCTTTTTTAGACTTACAAGGGACTTATTGCTCTGTTGTGCACATTCCCTCTTCTTCTTCACAGGAGTTTTTTCTTTTGTTGTACAACCTTTTAATACCAAGGGTCCACCAGGGTGGCTTGTTTTGCATTTGACCTGGGTTTATTTTGGTCTGGTACTGCTGTTTCTATGCACTTGTTTATATGGTCATACAGGGCTTTTGTGTATGTCTCTGTATAGGTGGAAGGCAAGGGATAGGGATAGAGTGCCACAAATATATGTATGCATATTTTAATCCAATTACTGAATTGCTTGTTGTACGTGTGTGTACTAAGGTGTGCAAACGTTTTTTATACAGTAGCAGCGGAAACTTTCATCATTTTATATTAGATTACTCTCCCCATCCATATGAAAATGACAGGATGTTGCAGGAAGTGGAAGCAACTTTCACAGTAGTAAAGTGTGTATGTCATGTGTTACACCCTAAAGAGTAACTGCCATTGTATGTGTGTCATATATGTTCACTAATATGTTCTCTTTTTCTTATTCTTCTGCATGTCCACTTGTGCTGCAAATAGTGAAGCAATAGCAGTTGCCTCAGCATGAGCCAGGAAATGTCTTTAGTGCTGAGTCACTAGTGGTAACTAGGTCTGCATCTTAGCAGAAGGTAATCTGGAGAATTTGCTGATGGCCTCAGTAGCCACTTCTCAGGAGGTTGGGCAGATGTTCCTTTTCTGAAAATAGCTATGTGAGGTGTCATGTCATCTCCTGGCATCAGTTGCATAGGGTGGCCTCTACTGTGGTGCACCAGCAATTGGATGCCTGCCTCAGCATGGTCAATCACCTCCTAATGTGTTCGGTTGAATCATATAACCGTTTGCCACCGTTCCTGTTTCTTATTTTATTAGTTGTTTTGCTAGTCTGTTTTGAAGTTGTTCATCATGGCTACAGGTTCTGGCAGCAATAGCAGTCCGTTTGATCCACAGGATACTCCTGTGGTTCTTAGATTAAATTCTGCTGCTGGAGACTCATTGGATGTAGGAAACTACCCGGTCACAGGCAGCTTGTTAGATTCTCTCAATAGTAAGATCGACTGGATCTTTACAAGGTTAGACCAGTTGGATATGGACCAATGTGGTCTTCGGCAAACTTTGTTATCTTCTATCGAGACACCATGACAACAATTGGTTGTCAACACTAGTGAAGCTGAAGGATTAAATAATGGACAAACGGAAAGACCACCGAGTGAACCGCGGCTTAATAAAAATAAAAAGCCGGGTGAATTTACAACCCTGAATCAATCCACTACTACTGGTGAAGCAAACATGATTCCTACTACAAGGAACACTACTGTTAACAACTCTCCTAATTTACCAGCTCAAAGTAACACTGCTCAATTGATGTTGGATGTGCATCCGAATATTAGGAGTTACTCAGGGGAAGGAAATGCGCTCGTAATGTGCCAGCCAAGAGACCTGGCCACAACAAACCCAGGCGAACATCCAGTCATGGGTTCAATTTCAATGCTGACGGGTTTGACCAATGGGAACCTACATCAATGTGAGATGGGCCACCAAAGCACTGTGTGAACAGTTGGAATTGAAGGTAAAAACACTTTCCCTTCTTTTGCAGTTTGGCTTAACAATGGATTCCAATTTTCTAATGAAACCAGCACTGTTATTCTTGACAATTCAGCTGATTTAAATAACAATACCAATGCTAATCTTAACAATAAACTTAAACTGTTCGACACCTGCCTTGTTAAGTTGAAAAAGTTACAGCTTGAAATTTCCTACTTTCGAGAGTGCCTCACTTGGAAGGTGGTATCTAAAGGCTTGAGGGGTGCTCCATATCCTACTGGGTTAGAGGCAGGTTCTGCATTCCATACTGACCTGGTCAATTTGTTTGACCGGCAAGGGTTTGAACTTATTGAAATCATAATCAAACACTACACTTTATGGGTTGAAGATTTGTCACAGTATGTAACAGAACTTGATAAAACAATACAAGCACATTGCGAGTTTAGTAGATACAAATATGAGTATGAACGAGTGTTTACTAGCATTGATCAATGCATGTTTAAATTGAAATCAAACAAACTTAAAAAACTGGAAAGAGATTGTAAGGCATACAATTCTGGAATTGCTTATCCTATTCCACCACCAGCACAGGTTTGGAATAAAAGGACTGTCCATTTAAACCAACCAAATACATTCAATGGTCACCAGAATGAGACCATAATGGAAAATGGAGACGACATAACTGATGGGGGCCTTCTACATGACAATGTGGTTAATGCTAATCATGGACTTTCAGTTCCTACATCTAATGCAGACGAACCGAGGGAGACTCCCTGGAGTGAGAGGTTACATAGTGCTCATTTTGGTAATAACTTACCTCAGCAACATCAAAATTTTCAGCAAGGCCACTTTACGGGGGCCAGGCCAAAACAGAAGAACTTCCAGCAACTGCAACACAAGGGCAACCGGAAGTTCAGCAAATACAAGAATTAACACTTCAACTATGGCCTAATTGTTTACCTCCCACTAGTCCTGATGATTGTGGAGACCAGTCTACTTTGACTTTAAACTCTCAGAGTTCTCTTGACTTTGACAATCTGAATCTTAGTTACGTTGAAGATCGCCCTAATTCAGAACAACCGGTGATTATTCTGAACAGAGCAGGGGACTTTAAACTTTACAGTTTCAGTACTACTCAGTTTAGTACCGATATGGTTGATTTCCTGTCAAAGGGTCTGACATTTGTGCCATCTAAAGCATGGAATATAGTTGACAGTATTGTGGACATTAAAACCTATACTAGGAAATTAAACTTCAACTTGTTAATGGGTAATGTTTTCAGCTCTGGTCACCAGGATAAACTTTATGTCCCCAGCACTTATAATCCTCCTTTGCATCCAGTGTTAGAACTGTTTGAAAAATGTTGTGAATTGGACGTTAGACACATAAATGCTACCAGGCCTGTGAGTAACCCCACTATTAATATCAATCAGGACGAGCATGATTGCCTACAATTCTTTAGATCACAGGGCTTACGGTTTTGTAAACCTGACAAGGGTGGTGGGTTGGTGGTCTTCAGTACTTCTGACTACCAACATCGTATGACCAGGCTGCTTAACACTGAAGCATATACTAACGGTTCATGATCCGAGGTAAATAAAGCTTATAATACCATTAAAGAATGTATAGAAGATCGTTTTATTGAAGGAAGCATTGATCAAAAGATTTACAGTTATGTGACAACTTTATTTCCTAGATACCCATGCATTTTTGGTATTCCTAAAATCCATAAGTGCATTGAGAACCCTCCATTGAGACCCCTAGTGGATAGTAGAGGGTCACCAACCTACTCCTGTGCTAAAGTTGTAGATGTCATCCTACAAAAATACCTAATTAATGAGTCTCAAATATGTAAAGACTCTTGGTCTTTTTTGGACAAGATAGGATCGTTAGATTTTAACGTGAATTATAATTTTCTCACTATAGATGTGAGAGATTTGTACACGTGCATACTCCACGAAATAGCATTGGAATTGGTGGTCCTCATGTTAAAGAAACATAATGCAACCAGTAGAGAAATCAAATTGGTTTCAGTACTTATAGAATTAGTACTAACTAATAATTACTTTATGTTTCAAAACGACTTCTTCTTACAAAAAGTAGGGGTTGCAATGGGGTCTCCCTATCGGGTTAGCATAGCTAACCTAGTCATGGCCTATTGGGAATCAGAGTACATTTTTAAGAGTAACAAGTTTGCAAACACCTTCGTTTTCTACACTAGATTCTTGGACGACATCTTTATTTTGTTTAATGGAGACGAAGGTGATAGTAAATTGGTAATGGACTACCTTAACAGTACTACTGACTTCCTGCAATTTACGTCCACATTTAACTCAGACACTATTGCTTATTTGGACATATGCCTAGACAAGAACTATGTCTTGAACAGTTTCACAGCAAAGATCTTCAGGAAAAACACATATTCTAACACTTTCTTGCACTACACTAGTAGTCACCCTTTCCACCAAAAGAAATCTGTTATTAAGGGTCAATTGGTGAGAGCTTCCAGAATGGTTAGTCTGGATGAAGAGTTTGTTGACGAGTGTAGTGTAATAAAGAGTATGTTCCTCCACAGAGGGTACCCCGAACCTCTTTCAGATATGCTTATACAAGAGGTAAAGGACAAGAGGCATGAGAAAATTTATGTCCCGCTATTATGCGTTAAACCCACTGTAACACCTGCAAATATAGGAATTCCACTAGAAGAAACTAATGAATACACCACCAGTATCATTAGTTATGAGGACACTAACATCTCTACGAACATTATTACTACATTTAGTACACATAGCAATGTATGCCTAACTATCTTAAAGAAAAATTGGGAGTTATTTAAAATGTACCCAAATGTTTATCAAAAAGTAGGTGAAGGCCCAAGAGTGACTTACAGGTGGGGTAAAAATCTTAAAACATTATTGGAACAGTCTGACACGTCTGTGGTTAGGAACTCTGGTATGCACAAATGTTTAAATTGTAATTTTTGCAAATTTGTGGAAGAAACAAAATCTTTCCAGGTAAATGGTCAACTGTACAATCTTAAGGGTATATACAATTGTAATTCTACTTTTGTTACATATTTAGCAAGGTGTTCATCCTGTGTAGCCTTCTATATAGGAAAAACTGAGAGAAGACTACGTGATAGAATGTATAAACACCAATATGCTATAAAGAAATGTAAACCTGAGAATGCATTAGCAAAACATATTGCTTGTCACAAGGACCACTCTTTCAAATTTATTGTCATTGATCAAGTTAAAATTGATAGTAGGGGAGGTCCAAGACCCCTCAAACTTGAGGAACTTGAACTAGTCTGGCAGGAGAGGTTAAATGCCTACAGTTTCCCGGGGCTGAATGATTCCTGATCTATCAGTAGTGTTTTAAAATTAAATAGCCTTAAGAGGTAAACTAAGATAAATACGCTTTGTTTAGAACAGCATATACAGTCTTACGTACTCATTATTACTTTTTACATGTTGTTTTTTAACAACATATTCTTATTAGGTAGGGTTTTATTATTATTTTTTAATGCTTCAAAATTCGGGTGTCTCATTTTAACTATGTTTGTATTTCGTGTTCTTGCTTATTATTACTACTTCTTATGTCAGAAAAATATATTTTTCCTTTAATTTGATGGATCTAATTGATGATTGTTTAGTGAATGCATGTGTATTTATAAGGAACTTTTTATTGATTGTAATGGTTTCTGAAGAAGTCAGCTGTTGGGGCTGATGAAAAGCACTTTAAACTTGGTATTAAACTCTTACTGTTCGACTACAAATTTGCCACCGTTCCTGTTTCTTATTTTATTAGTTGTTTTGCCAGTCCGTTTTGAATCATATAACTGTCCATTCTTGACCATCAGGCCAACAGAGGTACAGCCCACTCATGACATCAGTGACAACATTGACTGGTAACTGTATGTTACCCTCTGGGCCAGTCTGACACTGCATTCAAGTGTTCCCCTCATTGTGTCATTCTTCATCCCTATCACTAGCTGTCCATCCACCCTGTCATCAGAGAATCTGACTGTTTAATTAAAACAAAGCATCGCAAAGATAGGTGTTGATGCAATGTAATTTCTGCCCAGAGCTCTGAATATCAAAGTAAAGAAATTCAATGATGCTCGGGTAAACTGCAGGAGTAACTATGCCTTTCTTAAGATAGCCAAACACCTCGTCATCTAATTAGTGATGTACTTGAATGGATGAATGAGATTCCCACTGTCCCTACCTACTATTGAGTGAAACCACAGCCAATGGAATGGGCTAGGCAAAATCAGCAGGGAAAGAAGATCCTGTTGAGCTTGAGTCTAGTCTGGCACTTCCTGATCGCACCCCTAATACCTTGTGCCAGGGGTGGCTCCCCATGCCCCACCCTTGCTACACTTCTGATGGACAAACATTTGCAATGAAGCATAGTACAGCATGAGCACCTGCGCATCCTGATAATGTGTTACACCTAAGCAGCATACTCACCAAATGCACTGAATAGTAATTCCTATTGAAGTAATAGTAAATCAAAAGCACAATAGAAATTGCAAGTCATACATTTATAAGATGAAGAATGGACTAGAATTCATAGCACTATTAATTACAACATCGTTAATTATGTAACCTGCAGTTTTGAATGAATTCTAGCAAAAGCAAAAAGACAAGGTATAACTTGCAAGTCATACACCACTCCTAAAATGAAAACCGGACTAGAACTCATAACACTATTAATTATCGCACTGTCATGTAAAACATAATGTAAAAGTAAGAATTTTACAGTTTGTCAAATATTTTTTTTCAGGTCTGTGAAAAACAATCATTATTCAGAGCTTTGGAGACTACCCCTCCCTGGAATAGGAAGCAGTTGTTAGATATGCCATTTAAAATCGGTTAGCACATTGTATTAAGATTAAATCTGAGGTTCCATTTTAGTTATCTTCAGTTCTCACTTTCCAAGGTAACTCTGAAACAATTTTTTATGTTATATCAATGTCAGGCAACTATTTTTTTGTTTCACTAGGAGAACATGACAGACATCTGGCAGGAGCACAGAGTTTAATATAAATCAGTCTCTGAAGGTGGCCTTTCAGTAGAGAAGGTAACAGATCCTTGTGTGATTTATTGATAATGCTCTGACAGAGGCTTCGCAGGTCAGTTACCTGGCTGAAAATTTGTTGTACAGCCATATCTAGTTTGTCGTTGGCGCACTCGTCTAATAGGCCCCTATTTATTAGATGACTTCTTCTTCATCTTCTGTCTAAAGTGAGAAGTTTTTTTTTTTCAAGATATAATGAAACTGTCCAACTAGTTTACTCAGAAAAACATCTTGTTGTGACAGTCCTCAAAGTTGGAGACCCTTTTTCATATTCTAGCAAATGCTATTTCCAAACTTGGCAATGAGCTTTTAATGCTATCTATTCATGCTTGTAAATTGGAAACTGAAGTCCAAAGAGGGGCTGGTTCTTTCTTCGCTGATGCCTAATCAGTTCAACAATGTCACGAGATGTTATTTTACATTCCTTGAGACAGGAAAGGTGAAGTGCTGGAGGCTTGCAATTCTAGATCTCAAAAACTTTTACTACTTAATATTAGATTACTTTCTCCTTCCATTGGAAAACTTATCTGATAGTTTTCTTGAAGGGGATCAGACAGGGTTGCCAGACATCCCTATTTGAGTGGGACTGTCCCAGGATCAGCAGCCAAATCCCGGGTCCCGCACTGCTGGTTAAAATCCAGGTGAAACAGCCTCTGCTTTGTTTTTTTTTTTTTTGATTGGCCAGTATGCCGATATACAAGCCAATCAAAAAAAAAAAAAAGCGCAAAACGGAGCTATGTCTGTTTAATGCAGAACAGCCTGATGCTCCACATTGAACAGAAGGGGTCCGCTGTGCAATTTTTTGATTGGCTCATAAAGACAAATCAAAAATCGCCAATCATGGAGCTACTTGTGTTTAATGCGGAACTGTGATGTTCCGCAGTAAAGACTTTTTTTTTTGGGCCTTCACTTAGTGTGAAAGACCGATTTTTTGTGCCCACCTGGCCCATCAGAAATCTGGTAACCCTGGGATCAGAAGATACCACCTCTTATTATTTTTGTCATTTTGTAAATAGAGCGGGCAACTTGGTGCTTCAAGTTGCTTATTTTTCTGTAAGTCCATGATCAGCACAACCTTTTTATTTTTCACTGTTCTTCAGGATATGTAGCTGCAATAACCATTACATAAATAAATTGGGCTTTACACTCCATTTCTTCCATTTCAAAGTCTTGCACTTTTAAGCACTGAAATGTATAACTTCCCAAGAGCTTTGCAACATTGCATAGGTTGCAAGTGTCCTCAGGAAAAAAAAACAGCTCACTGACTTTTGTGTACTAGCCTACTACAGAAGAGACCCTTTTGTTAATCCTAGAGCAAAACCCGGCCTAACTAGTCTTCGCCCCTCTAGTAATTAAGGTATAATCCTCTCATAATGGACAGTCAGTTTCTCGCCATTTCTCTGACCAGCGGGATTGACATAGGCTTCCTGAGGCAATGTAGTAATGCCTTCATGTTTACTGATGACCATTTACTCCTAAATCAAACAAATACAATATGTATTTGGAATCATTTCTCTCACATAACAACAAGCCAGACATCAAACAGGTTGCCAGCACACACACTTCACTTCTTGCACATAACAAAGCAAGCATACCACACATAAACTCACATACACTGAGGTACTCGCTAGAAGTCTACCAAAAGATCAGAGACCTCCCATATGCAAACCTATTGCACACACTGCAGAGCCAATAGAATCCACTATACATAATAACACATATACTGGTGTCTCAACTAATAAGCCTCTAAGGTCAAACACCTCACAACCACATGCCCTGGTCATAAGCGACTCCATAGTGAGACACACAGATGTCACCTTCACCAGGTTGGACTAGGAGAAGGTCATGGTTAGCTACCTGTCATGTGCCTGCATCCATCAAGTCTCTCCATAACAAGTACTGGTATGACTTTGTCATAGTCCATGTTGGGATGAATGACATGAGATGTACCTCTCTGGACTATATGAAGAGAAACATGACTGAACTCTGAGATTATGTCTCCCAAGAAGGTATGTCCCTAGCCCTAAGCAACATTCTACCTCTATCCAGGATGATTCCTCAATATAAACAAAAAATGATTGACTTCAACAATTAGCTTAGCTTCTGGTGTCAATCTAGGGGGATCCAGTATCTGTCAGCCTGGAAGACATGGTTGACAGACCATGCTGGTTTACCAGGAATGGTCTTCACCAGTCGCCTCTTGGCTTTTGGTTACTGGCAAAGGTACATACCTTTCGTATAGCGTCTTTTTTAGGCAACGTCACAATAAAATTTCTGATGAAAAAATCCACTTGAGACAAACTCAAGGTTATGCTGCTTAATGCTAGAAGTCTAAACAGGAAACTGCATTCTCTGGGAAGAAATCCTCACTTTGGAAGATGCTGATGTCTGTGCAGTCACTGAGTCAAGGCCACAGAGAGTACCCCGGATGTGCAAGGTTACAATGCCTTCCACATGTTCAGACCTCAAAATGAGCATGAAAGAACAAAAGTGGAGGTGTATTTATCTTCATTAAGGACAAATACACCTCAAGGCTGGTTATACAGTACAACTCTCTTGAGCTACACCACGTTCAACTAACTGTAATTCTATTCCTTTCCATATCATTGTTAGCTATAGGTCCCCCACCATGAACCAAGAGAAACACATTACCTACCTGGATTTACTACAGTTTTTTTCTATACAGCCAAACACCTTGGTCATGGGTGATTTCAACTATCCTTCCATAGACTGGGAGACATATGTGAGCACAAACATGCTCACTCTGGGGTACCTGGAATTTGTCAATACAAATGCTCTGGAAGAAATAGTCCATACCCCCAAAAAGTTCTCAAATGTCCTAGACTTAGTACTCACCAACATGGGGGGGGGGTCACTGCAGTACCCCCAGTGCATTGCCCTCCCTGGTAAAGTCTGATCATAAATCAGTCTTGTTTGAAGTAACTATTGGACTTGACCCCCCCCCCTTACAGGAGCTAAAAGAATGAAAACTTTCTCCAAAGCAAACTACAGCCTACTAAGTGATGGTATAAATATTTTCAACCCCCCTGCTAACACAGTCAGCAAACACACCTATACAGGGGTGTACAAAAATGCCTTGTATAAACACTTATACAACTGTATAAACTCATTCGTACCTGACCAGATCAAAAGCAGGTCCTCATGAAAAAACAAGCCACTCTGGTGGGCTTCAAGTATAAATAGGTTATATAACATAAGGAAGAAACTAATGTCTAAGAACAGGAGGGAACTGACTCAGCAGAGGAGGAACACCCTGCACAGCTTGAACAAACAAATCAGATATCTTCTAAGTCATCTAAAGCTAATTATGAAGCTAAATTAGCATCTGTAGCCATGGATAACCATAAGGCATTCTTTAGCTATGTCTGAAATCTAAAAGGGAAAGCCCAGTTTTGTGCCAAACTAGTAGTGGATGCTACCACTCATACTCTACCTGAGGAAATTCCCAACCTGCTAGCTGACAGATTTGGCACAACCCCCCCCCCCCATCCCCACCTGAAGTACCCAAAGCATACTGACCACCATTCCTCTACTTAGTATCTCCAAAAAGCAGGTCATAACCAAGCTCTCCTATGGCGAAAACATGGCCTCTATGGACCAGATAACATCCCAGGCTGCTTACTAAACATCCTAAAACAGGACATTGTGAAACTACTTGGCACTCTGTTTAACCACAGCTTAAGCAGTGACGTTGTACCAGCAGAATGGAAAACAGCAACAAAATTCCCCTTGCACAAAGGGGGTCCATCAAATGACCCTGGGAACTATAGACCCATAAGCCTAACCAGCCTTATCTGCAAGGCCATGGAAAGCATCATCATGGACTTTAATAACAAAGACATGGGCGACCTCAAAACTCTTGACCCAACCCAATTAGGCTGCATTAAGGGTTGATCATGTTTAGTAAACCTAGTGGACTTATTTGAGAATATTACCAAAGCTTTGGATGAAGGCAAAACAGTACATACCACCTACCTCGACTTAGCCAAGGCTTTTGACACAATTCTCCACTCAGGTATCACTGATAAACTCTCTCAGCCAGGAATTACCCATACATCACAAGATAGGAAGCCAAATGGCTCACCGACAGAATGCATACAGTCAAAGTTGGGGATTCCACCTCTATCAGTTGACCACTTACCAGTAGTGTACCACAAGGATCTGTGCTGGCTCTCTACTGTTTTAAATCTATTTCTTGGAAGTCCAGGTGAAATTAGACAGCCTGTAGCTTATTAAGTTTGATAATGATTGCAAACTGGGTACAATCATTGAGTCCCATAATGATATTAACATATTACAAAAGTGGATAACACAGGCAAAGCCATGGATTCAAACTTAACATAAAAAAGTGCATTATTATAACCTTTGGCAAAGGGGATGTCCCTTCAAATTACACTGTAGATAGAATCCCCCTAAGGTCAAACCCAGTGGTGTGAGATTTGGGAATACAGGTTGATAGCAACCTAAACTTCGATCACCATGTATCCACAGTGATATGGAAAGCTTTCTACCTTGCACACCGCATAAGTAAGGGCACTGCATCCAGGGCTAAGGATGTTATAACTCCTCTGTACTTGAACCCCATCAGACCACTAATAGAGGATAATGCTCCCTTCTGTATGTACTAAACTTAGATGCCTGAGGCAGCTAGAGAGACTGCAGAGGTTTCTCACCAAGAAAATATAGGGCCTTCAAAACATGACCTATGTGGATAGACTGAAAGCCATGTCACTGTACTCTGTATTTTATAGGCTGCTTAGAGGTGACCTGTGCCTGGCCTACATAGCAGTCTCTGACCCTGCCTTAATGGAAATGCTAGACATCCGCACGTCAAATGGGACAAGATTCACTCCAGGGATAACCTAGCCTGTAACATTAACAGGACATGCAGGAGAGGCAGATATGTCTCCAAGAGATTGCCACTCCTCTGGAATAAGCTCCCAATTCAGATGAAGCAAATCTTCTCAATGACGCTATTTATACAAAACTTGGACAACTGGATGCAAGACCATAAATTCACACTGGGAGTGGCACCTATGAACCTCATGGACAGGGGCAGTTGGTGTTGATCATTGACTCGCACTCGAAATATAGACCATCTAACATGGTCAGTTAGGGAATATGGTTAAAACACTGCTAGGCTTGTAAAGGCTTTAGGGCCATTAGCCTAGTAACCTCCTATGATCGTATGATGCATTAACCCAATTCCATGCATTGACTTTGTTCCAGCAAACACATTTTTCAAAAAAAACAAAAGTCATAGCCTCCTGAGTAATGCTTGAAGCATTTGGATGCTATCACTAGCTGGTTAACTGTTACGTTATCGTTTCCTTGTCTGAAGTTGCACACATTCTAGACAGAGTGCGAAAAAAAATCTAAGTTTAGTGTGCACATGCTCTGTATGGAAAACTGCTGGGAACATACTTGTCACTCAGCCTATGCCTTGAATACCCCAAATAGGTTTCCTGCAAAGAAACAATTTTACTACCCAAACATCCTAAGCATGTTTAATTTAAAAAGATAAGTGTAAGTGCGAAAATGGTGGATACTAAGTTGAACTGTTTATTGCAGATATTCAGAGATGAACATATAACTCCAAAGAGCTTTGCATAGCAGGCTTATACTTGTGAATCATAAAGCAAACATATAAAGCAGAAAGCTTATTTAATTTTAAAATCTCATTATGCTTATGCTCAAAAGTCTTCATCTGTGTCTGAGAGTTCAGTTAAGGCTGGATCCAGCAAATATTATGCTTCAGTACATCAAGCTGCTTCTTTATCCTGCAGTGAAAGAGTTATGATGTCCAGCTGATGAGGCGTGTAGCAAATTCCACATCCCAGTTACAACACGCAGGTCATAGCAGAATTCAGAAGTACATTTTCTGTGGTAGTAAATCCCTACATCCCTATCATGGATTGTAATCTGTTGCCTGCACCCCTTTCTTAATATAATCAAATTCAAGGTCTCTGCACCTCTGGGAAAGGGGGATCCATCTGTAGTGATCTCTGTCAAATCAGGTTGCATTTCACCAGTTTTAACATTATTGCCCAGGTTGTTCAGATATCTTGGTATCCTGCTCAGAATTTAGGAATGATGCTCATTCAGCATAACTCTGTCCTGGCTTATGCTGAGGATTTCTAATGAAATAAGTAATACATTTATCTGACAATGGCTTTCCAATGAATCACCAGCTGACATGCCTTAACTGACTGAAACATTCCAGTCACTAACTGGAAACCACCTGCCTGTCTGAAACAAAACAGATTATCACATTTATGGTCAGGTTTATGAATAAATAACTGCTTTGTATCCACATAGAAAGCAAATTAATATAATCTCACTGAGACAGACATGATGCAGTAAAAGCTCACTGATGCAAAGCAGATGTTTGAGCAGTAACCATCCATATTTTTATGAAAGTTAATGCTTTGAATATGCTATGTAATATGTCAATAGTAGACTTATTATGTTTGTACGAAGTACTTTCATGGACTTGTCCAGTTCCAACAAAATGCAGCCTACTTACAAAGAAAATATCTTAATGTGGTAAGACCCCTCCAATCAACCTGATATAACTAGAAGGAATGCAAAAACTGACCTGGGTATTTAAGGAATTAATTATGAAGGTGTGATGTTATGAGGTAGTGCCATCTGTGACAGGGAGAGTAGGGCAGTACATTTTTACACAAGCTAGCATAGCTAGTTTTGTAAAGAATTTTATGTTATGTGACTATCACACTGATTTATACAGATGTTTGAGATAAAATATATTTGTAAAGTTACCTGTATTAAAATGTATCAACAGTAGGTCCTGCCAGACAGAAAAAAATGTATATCAGGTTGTATTGTTGTAACTGATCAAATGGGTATGTTTTATCAGAGAACCCTGGAAGGGTGGAAAGTTTGAAATTGTGCTATAGCTTTCAGATGTTGCCACAGATCTTAGCAAAGCTGTGTTTGTGTATTGTTCCAGATTCAGGTGACCAGAGGTGATTTCATCCTCTAACCAGCATCTGGTTTCTTTGGAACTCTCACAGCAGCACAGCATTTGACATGAAAGATTTCTGACAGGATATGTATCGCACATATCCACAGAGAGAGAGAGAGAGAGAGAGAGAGAGAGAGACATCATCTGGCTTTTGCATTGGTAAGATACTCAGCACACATCAGCTTGCCTTGCTTTAGTAAATAGTCATGGAACATTAATTTTTTAGTTAGTCAGAGACATTTAGTAAGAAGCCGCGGTGGTGCAGCGGTAACATTGTTGCCTCATAGCAAGAGGTTCTCCTGTTCGATTCTCAGCTGGAGTGCCTTCTGTATGGAGTCTGTATGTCCTCCCCGTGGTTGAGTGGCATCCGAAAGACATGCGTGAATGGGCATACCTTCATTGAAGGTTAGGCATTGGGCTGGCAACTTGGCACCATAAAAATCGATTGCCAATCATTAGCAGACTGGAGTTCCACTGTGGTGACCCATAACTGGGAAAAGCCAAAAAGACAAACAAAGTTTAGTATTGTTTTCCTGTATCTGTAAGAAACTATCCAACTGTATTATTTTTTATATATCTGTAGTTGAAACTCAGTTGTTTATTGTATTCAGTAGTCGCCTGTTTTCTCTTTTATTATTTTTTCATTAAATGGTTTAATACCTGTCATTGTGGCTGGCCCTTTAGAGAATACTTTTAACATACTGAGAGTACTTATGCTTGTTTTAGTGACACTGTGGCTGTTCCTAAAAGCCTTGCTGCTTTGGTCATGCTTTACTATTTGTATTAGTATTAATTTTACATGGTATAATTGGGTACCTTTTTTAAGAGACTTAGGATAGCTGACTGGTGGCAGAATGATTACCTCAGAGTTTAGGCAGAAAGGGGCATAGCTAGGAAATTTCTGCCAGCTTTCTCAGGTGAGTATGTGTATGTGAAACTCAAATATCCAAGTGTGTGTGTGTGTGTGTGTGTGTGTGTGTGTGTGTGTGTGTGTGTGTGTGTGTGTGTGTGTGTGTGTGTGTGTGTGTGTGTGTGTGTGTGTGTGTGTGTGTGTGTGTGTGTGTGTGTGTGTGTGTGTGTGTGTGTGTGTCTGTGTGTGTGTGTGTGTGTGTCAGCTACTGGGAACAGGGACACAGAGCTCCAAAGTGGTCAGTGTGGAGTTTTGTGTGGGCCTGGAGAGAGAAAGAGAGTTCAGCCCCAGGTCTGGAGCATGCTCCCTGTGTGCTCTTCAGGAAAATTGTGCTTGGTGCAGCGAGTTGCATCCGAAACTACTGCATGAATACAACTTTGCTCTTAGTGATCATCCCTCACCGGAGTCAGTGGTGAGGACTGAGTCCCATTGATTGCTGTCCTAGAATAGGGACCCATCACAGAACGTATAATAAAATAAGCAATAAAAGTATTATGTCTGATTGTTTATTTAGTGCTTTATTGTGTCCCAGGATATTTGTTTCCCAGTACCATAACATTCTACAATTAGCTTAAAGTGGATATTTACATAATGGGTAGTATTCTTGTGTGTCTTATACTTAGTCTGAAAAATGAAAGATACAACTGAATACTGTCCTCTTTTTAATTGCTCCATATCTTTTGGGTTTCTAATACCATGACAGTAATGAACACTATTCCTAAGCCAAAGTATGATTAAGGTTCATGAAATTTGTATTGTTTCAATCGTTGATGTCAGCCAAAAGTGCTCTTCACAGCACCCATAATGTGCCTAGTAATAACTCCTTCTGCAGTTCATATGGAGTTACATGTACTGATAACATATTAAAGACCTGTTGCTCCTACTACTATTGGAACTGACCTGATATATTTTGTCCACATTGCTCTCATTTCTGTCTGCAAATCCTGATATTTTATGACTTTTTGTCTCTGTCTACGCAAGACACCGTAGTCACTGGGTGTAGTGATTTCAATGATCAATGCTACTTTTGTCTTCTTTTCATGGACCACTATATCTTTTTTTTTCGCCTCTATCTTTTGAACTGTTGGTAATGGGTGATCCCATGTGATATAGACTTCATCATTTTCTATGAAGCTTTGTGGCTCATGTTTCCAGTGTTTTTCAGCCACTTTAGTACCATAATGCTTGCACAATCCCCAGTGCAACAGCATTGACACATTATTATTACTTTTAATATACAATCCTTCTGCCATTAGTATGTTACAACCAGCAACAAGGTGTGCGACTTTTTCCAGTTCTGTTTTACAAAACCTACATTTGTCTGTTTCTACCACAAGTTCAATGGATTTTGTAAACCAACGTGTGCATTGCTCACTATCTTGGGCTGCCAATATTAACCTTTCATCTTTTGGTTTGAATTCCTCTTTCCTAACCATTGCTGTGTTTGATCCAGGTCAACATGAGGTTCTTCCAGATGTTTTCTATACTTGCAACTATATTTATGCATTTTCCACATATCTTGCCTTCTCAGCTGATCCTTTACCTTATATTCTTTCTTTTATTTTTTTGGCACATTCAATTGCTGCCTGATTTTTATCTATTTCTGGTTTAATTTCCATTCCTGCTTGATGTCGATATGCTTCTTTTAGACTAAGCAGGGAAGTCATCTTAGATTTATTTTCCTCATGTTTCAAAACTTTCACTAGGTTTGGGTCTTGTGAGGTCAGAAGCTATGTGTGCAATCCCATGATTGCAGATCTATACATGTAATCAATTTCAAGCAGGCCCATACCTCCTTCAGAATGGGGAATATATAATCTAGGCATACAATGATTTTTATAAATCATTTGGTGAGCATGAATCATCCTTCTTGTTTTCCTGTCTAATATATCCAACACATTTTGTGGCCCGTCAATCACTCCAAAACTGTAAGTTAGGACAGGAAGAGCAAACTGGTTTATAGCTTGAATTTTGTTCCTAGATGTCAACATTGATTCTTTCCCTTTTTAAGTTCTCCATTATGACTTTATTTAGCAACAAATGATCCTTTGTTCCATTGACTTTCTTTTATTGCCCTTTTGTTCTATTGCCATGATTGAGTTTTCTTCTAAATGACTATAAACTCTGACAGCATCAATTCTGGTGTATAGTTTATACTTCATCGGAAAGCAAGTTATTGGTCTATAATTTTTAAGGATGCTTGCAGGTTCATTCTTAAGTAGGAGCATTGTTTTTCCTGTTGTTAGCCTGGATGGTGTCTGTTCAGGGTGTGCATATAAATAAACTTATACAATAACAAAGAGATGTTAATACTTTTAACCAGAAGTAAAGTACTGCATCTGGGCCCGTTTCTTTCCAATTAGAGGCTTTTCTTAACTTTGTTTCAGTCTCTCTAGCTGTTACTTCATCCTATTTCATATCCTGTATCTTTGAACTTCTTATAGGTTCATAGGTTTATAGGTTGGTACTAGGCTAACGGCCCTAGGGCCTATACAAGCCTAGCCATAACAATTCCCTGGATATTTCTTCCCACAATATTTACTTCCTGGACCCCTGTCTAGCAGGGCAACTGACATGATCCCCAGGGTGAATTTCCTATCTCCCATCCAATCATCAAGGTTCCTTTTGAAGAGGGCCAAGGGGGCTCTCTGCTTGACATGTATGAGCAGTCTATTCCAAAGTATGGGGAGTCTCTGGGTCAGGAACCTATCCCTCCAGCATGTTTTGTTCATTGTGATGACAAGGTTTAGATCCCTGGAGCATGTGCAACAGCTCAGGGTTTGACACTGTATTGTATGCTAAGCAGAGATGACTTCTGAGTAGACGATATGCCACAGAGTATAGCTGGAGTTTTTTTTTAGATGGTCAGCATAGGGCATCTGCTTTAGGCTGTGATTCCTTTAGTGAGGTATTTTTGCGGCCTTTCCAGTTGTTGCCGATGTCTTGTGAGGTACATACCAAATGGGGCGTTGTACTTTATAATGGGTCTAATGAGGAATGAGTACAGTGGGACAATGACCTCCTTTTTTCTGGATGAAAAGCCCTTAGTGATAAGGTGTGCCACATAGAATGATTTCCTGACTGTTGTGGCAGTGTGGTTATTGAAGGTGAGACTACTGTCCACCTGTTTCCCTAAGTCTCTCATCACACTTTCGGTGTTTAGTATACCACCACCTCTATGGTAATTCATGGGTACATGGTTTTTCCCAAAGGGGATAACTATACATTTCTTGGCATTAAGTTTGAGCCCATGGCTCTGGCACCAAGCATCTGTTTCTGTAAGGCCCTTTTGTAGAATATCCACATAATTTGGGGATTCAATAATGGCTCCCAGTTTGCAGTCATCTGCAAACTTTGTTAGCCAGAGTCCCTTAGTGTTGGCCTGTACTTCAGAGAAGTAGATGCCAAACAAGAGTGGTCCCAGGACTGAACCCTGAGGTACTCCACTTGTCACTTGTCTGGAGCTGGATTTGGAGTCGGCTACTTTTACAGTCTGGCTTCTGTCAGTAAGCCAGTTGGCAACCCATCAAGTGATGTAAGGATTTATGCCCAGCTTAGTAAGTTTATCTATGATTCCAGAGTGGGTGATGGTGTCAAAGGCCTTGGCGAGGTCCAGATAGGCTGTGTGGACTGCCTTACCCTCGTCCACAGCTCTGGAGACTGATTTGAAGAAGTCAATCAGTTTCAGGAGACAAGATTGGCCTTTCACGACCCCAAACTGGGTGGGGTCCAGTGTTTGAAGGTTGCCAATGTCTTTGTTTATAGGTTCCATGATAATGCGTTACATGCCCTTGTAGATCAGGCTCATCAGACTGATGGGAAGGGAGTTCCCGGGATCCAAGGTGGATCCCCCCTTGTGGAGTGGGATGACTGTAGCTGTGCGCCACTCAGTGGGCATGAAGCCTGAGGTGAGGCTATGATTAAACATGACACTTAGGTGAGGTGTCAGTTCATTTTGTAGTTCATGTAGTACACAGCCCGGGATGTCATCTGGTCCCATGGATGCTGTATTCTTAGCTCTGGATAGTGCGGTTTCTACCTGTGTGGCCGTGATTACCGGAATTTGGTAATGGTATTGGTATTATTCTTTCTTTCATTTACTTCTTCTATCCATTTAACATCTTTGTTATGTTCCAAAGAATATTCATAAATACTTCTGCAAAATGTATCCATTTCTTCTTTTTTGGGTGGTCTTTCAGTTCCTTTTATCTTGTTTCCCAGTTCTCTATAAAACTTTTTGGGGTCATCAATAAATTGCTTATTTTGTACTTTCTGTGTATCTTCTACATTTTTCTGCCTGTGCTGATATGCTTAGTTTATTATTTGCAATAGTGCATGACAGATCCTGATCCATTATAATATTGTGCATTGCTTTTATCACAGTTATCTTTCTGAGTATATTTGTTGATCTGTACCTCTTCTATACTCCTCTAATAGTGACACTTCTTGTCTTAACTGCTTTATAGTTTTCTCTATTTGATACTTCCAATATGGTATTCAATTTCTCCCCTTCCTTTCCATTACTACCCTGTATTCTTGTTTTAGAATTTTATCAATTATTAATTTATCTGTACAGTAATATATCCTGTTTACTTCTGTTGTATTGCATGGATATCTATGAATAGTCCTATTACTGTGTTCATTTGTTTTATCAAACTTCTGACTTTTTGGGTTTTATTGACCTTCTGCAGTCTATTTCTTTCATTGATCTTAATATGTCAATCTATCTATCTCTATTAAATCAAGCAACTCTTCTTTTAGCTCATTTTCTTTTAAACTGAGGGCACTTTTTTTGTTTTCCATTTCCTGCTGACATTCTGTAGAAAGTTCTATAGCATCTTCCTGTTGCACATTCTCTTCAGTTTCATCTGGTGCCATCCGTTGCTCTATCATATGGGAACTCACTGGCCTATCACTCCTCAACATTGACTGGGTCAGTGTTTCCACAGTTTCCTGTTCCTTCCCTTGCTATCCAGCCTAAAGTGAACATTTATACTGGTTTTCTGTGGAAGGCTGCAAAATATCTTCATATGGCACCTGACCAATTGCTTCTCGTTCCACTGGTTCCCCTTAATTTGGATGTCCGTTGTTCTATCCTGATGTGGTGTTTTCTGAATTAGATTTTTTACACTAAATCCTTCACTTCACAGGTGCTCCATAACCTCATTTTCTATTTCTTTAACTTCTCCATTGCTAATCTCCTTTTCTATTTTTCATCTTTGTATTCTTAATTTTTGTATTCTAACGTTTTCCATGTCTGTATTCCTTTGCCTGTATTTCTGTTCAAATATCTTTGGTGCTACTCTTTTTGTATTGATTAGTTTTGCTTTCTACTTTGCACAGATATTACACCATATTAAATCTATTTTTCTTTCCCGTGTTCATATTTCGTCTTTAGATGTTTCCTGATCTTCCTGTCTTCCTTACTTTGAGGACTCATTCCTTCATGGTGTGATATAAACTGTATTAGACCTTCTATACCAAATCCTTCACTTCGCAGCCACTCCATAACTTCAACTTCTATTTTTTTAACTTCCACTAATCTTCTTTTCTACATTCCCTCTTTGTGATATTATTTTTATTGTGAAATTTTCCATAAGTAGATGCTTTTGCCTATACTTCTCTTTGAATATCTTTTAAGCTGCCTTCTTTCTATTGATTAATTTGGCTTTCATATTTGTATAAATATTGCACCATATCAAATCTCTCTTTCTTTCCCGTGTCCATATTTCTTTTTTATATTTTTAAAAATCTCTAGGTTTTGTTGTTTATATTTTTGCACTTCCTCAGATGCTTCCTTTCCAAACAGATTAAAGTTTCTTGGTCTATATACTGTTTTTCACAAATCTGTTGTACTAATGAACACAAAATTTTATTTGAGGTTTCTGACAGTTTTTCTTGTGGAAGTATTTTTCTTTCCTCTAATTTCTCTCTTATTATTTTTTGTATATCTTGTGTCTGGAAATTCTGGGCTTTTTACATAATAGTAACAATATGGGCTTTTTACATAATAGTAACAATATATAATTTCTTTCTTATCCTCAGTAGTCCCCTCTGTCATGTTTATAGCTCTTCTTTGGCCTATCAGTTTTTGTGACTTTTGTGGACTGGTACTTCCTTCTACAACAGAGTTCTCCCCATTAGAAAGGATTGGTGACATCTAAGGACAAAATTCATAAAATAGTGTGCAGTGAGATGAGCCGGTATGCTGAAAAACACATGTTCTGTGGGGGGGTCTATTTTATAACAGCGATCGCTTAAAATAGTGAATGCTGTATAATCGACTCTTAAAAATCGAAACCATAAAATGCCAAACACATGGAACAGCGATTTTTTTTCCCAGGGAAAAAATTTGCTGCTCCAGAAAAAAAAAAAAAAAACACAAACACAAACTAAAGTGGGGGGCTGTGCCCCCACACCCCCCTACTTAAATATACCAACTCCAAGATCATACCACAGTGGAGGAAATGGCAAAGTCCCAAAAACGGCCCAGTGATTTTTTTCCCTGGGAAAAAAATCGCTGTTACATGTATTCAGGATTTTGCGGTTTCCATTTAAAATGGTCGAAAAAAACAGCATTTGCTGATATAATAGGGAACCTTCTGAGGTGTGTTTGTTTGTCACAAATGAGTAGCAATGATATACCATACAATGCTACACAAGTAGAAATCATAGTCTGCTGTGTGTAGTCTAGAGTGTGTGTAAGTAAATGAATGTAAAGAAACCCATGTCACATTTCAAAATGCCATAATGCATTTAACACACATTACATGCAAGGCATGCATAATATATATAGGATGCACAACATATATCAAAGGATATTGCAAAACTTAAACATACATAACATATATAGCACACTTGTTGAAGGAAGAAAGACAGGCAACTGATGGAACTGTAATGCAGTTTTAAATACCTGCCAACAAGTATGTTAAATGATCGGGACACCATTTATCATTGATTATCAAGTCAGGTACAGACAAGATGCTACTGACCTATGGATAATGACACAAGAGAATCAGGTAGTGTCAAGAGCCAGTTGTTCTATGCAGTTCTGATCACTAAAACCAACCAGACAGCTACCACCCTGCAACCCTAGATGGTTATGTCAACTGATCTGCCATATGAAAGCCCAGATCACCCGTGGTCAGCCAGTACTAATTACAATGAAAATAATTTCACCAATCAGCATGCAAATCTTTAAGAAGCTAAAGAGGGATACCACAGACATGTTCTATACCTTGCTATGCTAGAACACCCAGAAATTCCTGTTCTGTATGATGAGCACACTACAGCTATATCAGAAATGTCAAGAGCAGCACAGAGCAATGTGCTGAACTGGTGGTTAATGGTGCCACATTCACTGAGCCTGACGATATAGTAAGCCTGTTAGTATACAAATTGAGTTACAACTTTACCCTCCTCTCACCACATCCATCTTCTAAAAAAATACACTCAAACATAAACCTTCAATTATAACTAGGAAGCATGCACTCCCTGCTCTCACTAAAGACCCCTCGAGTCATTATTTAACTATATCCCTCCAAGCTACACACTCTAGGGACCTAAACCTTGTCACCACAATAAACAGCACATGCTGGAGGGATAGATTCCTGTCCCAGAGACTTCTCATACTCTGGAACAGGCTACCCATCTATGTCAAGCAAAGTTCTTCATTAGCACTCTTCAAAAAAAATCTTGATGAGTGGATGGGAAATAGGAAATACACCCCGGGGTTCATTTCTGTGTCTCTGCTCGACAGTGGCACAGGAAAATAACTTTCTTGGGTGGCGTAAGCCAGAAAACATTGTTGGCTAGGCTTACGTAGGCCCTTGGGCCGATAGCCTAGTACCTACCTATGAACCTATGAACCTATAGTCTTAAAACAGGCTTTGTACCATGTGAATGCAGAACTGTGACAGTCATCCCCCTTTATAACAGAGGACCTTCAACAGATCCTGGAAACTGCAAGCGCATTAGTCTGAATATTTTTTTTGCAAAGCTGTGAAAAAAATTATCATGGGAATTATCAAGAAGGACATAGGAGACCTCCAGACACTGGATCCATCCCAGTTTTGCTTTGTCATGCTTAGTGAAACTGGTAGACGTCTTTGAAAAGGTCACTAAGGCAATGGATGAGGGAAAATGGTGCATACTACCTACCTAGATCTGGCTTAAACATTTAATACAATACCCCATTCAGATATTGCCAACAAACTTATAAGACTAGGTATAAACCCCTTTATAACATGCTGGATAGATAGCTGGCTCACTGATAGGAGGCAGGAGGGTATAACCTTTTCGCCCACCTCTATAAATAGACTAGTCACCAGTGACTAGTCACTAGTTACCAGTGACTAGTCACTAGTCACCTAGGGCTCTGTTTTTGGTCCACTCCTCTTTGGCATCTACTTTTTGGATGTCAAAGCCAATGTCAAAGGCCTCTGGCTAACCAAGTTCGCAGATGATTGTAAACTGGGAGCTGTCATTGAATCCCCCAAGATGAGAACATCCTTCAGGAAGGTCTCACACAGACAAATGCTATGTACCAAAGCCATAGCTTAAAACTTAATGCCAAGAACTGCATTATAGTAGCTTTTGAGAAGTTTGCCACCTGGGGTAACTATGCCATTAATAAAATACCCCTAAAAGTTGATTCAGTCATCATGGATCTGGGAACTCCTGTAGATAGTAACCTAACTTTAGACAACATGAGTGCCAGGTAGTAAGAAATCCTTTTATGTTGCTCAACTTATAAGCAGGGGCATGACACCCAGGTTCAGACAGGCCATCAAATGACTGTACTCAGCCCTCATCAGAGATATCATAGAGTATAATGCCCACTTTGGTATGTGCCTGACCAGACACACGCAGCAACAGAAGCATCCATAAACTTCCATACAAAAATAATACAGGAAGTAAACACAATGTCTTATGCTGACTACCTCAAAGCCCGGTCTGTTTACTTGTTATCATACAGACTTCTGAGAGGCGATCTTTGCCTCGCATACAAAGCATACCTGGACTCTCTTTTGATGAACCTTTTACACAAACTCAAAATAAACAGCATCACAACTACTAGATTAAAAGACCTAAATTTTGCTTGCAACATTAATAGGACATGTTGGAGAGCCAGATAGGTTTCTCAGAGAATTCCCATTCTCTAGAACAGGCTCCCCATCCATGTGAAGCAGTGTTCCTTCCTATCCCTATCCATGCAAAACTTGGACCAATAAATACATAATTGGTGTCTATTTCTCTGATGGATAGAGGCAGTCAGTAAAGTATTCCCTATATAAATCAAATTTGTGGGTCACATTTGGTTTGCACAATTTGACTTATAAAGGCCCTAGTGGTTGGTAGCCTAGTATATGCCTATGATCTTATGAACCTATGAACCTAGCATTTCCCACAATAAGGTTGAGGGCATGCTTCTAATGGATTGCTTATTTCATACTCCAGGTTTTCTCATGGTCACTGGTACTAGTAAATTCATGTGAATGGCAATATGTGCACCCAGCACATAGGGTGTTACATATTTAACCACCTGAGATTCCACTCTGTAAGGGTGTAGATTATTTCTGATAATTATAGAAAGTCCTATGCCACAAGGGTGACTCTTCGGTAATGCAGTTTATAGGTGTTTGGCCTGGCTGCCTCACAGCCATGCAGATACTCACTACCCAAGCAGAGGAAGTATACAGCAGGGTACTTCACCAGATCCGTAGTATCACTAACGTCATTTTGCTTAACTTATGTTGTGTTTCAACTGCCTGGATGACTGTGGTTGATCCTGCACTATAGCATAACAAAGTTGTATGGAATGGCTGTGATATCTTGCTTGCTCTATGACATGGCTGTACACAGAACGGTTACTTTTCCATCAGCGCTGCACCAGATGGATATGCACATATGGAAAACAGACTCAGATTATGATGTAACAGCATTCCCAACAAAGAAACATAAGAGACAGCAAGAATGTAAGCAACAGTAAGGTATCACACATCAAGTGTGAGATGCTCTCATGAAACAGCTGTACCTTTATGCTAAGTATAGAAAAACAAGGTAATCTATAAAGCTCAAGTCATGTTTGGTATCACAATGTGACCCAGATGGTGATAGGGATAACAAGAAGCAGAGCACAAAGCATTAGGCCAGATAAAAGCACTTTATCTAGTAAATCTAGGGGAATGTCTCTCTCTCTCTCTCTCTCTATTGGATGCCTTCTCTGTGGGTGGAATAAAGCTGCCTTGCTGAGGTTTAAAATAGTCTATTCATTTAGGAAGTCTCTGTGTTCACCAGTGGCAGTGGTTAACACTGAGCAGCCTGCCTGTCCCTGTAGGAGTGGTTACTGCCTAGAAGCTGTAGTTTTATTGGCCATTTTGGGTCAATTCCAAACTCCTTGATCTCTCTCTCTCTCTCTTAAAACCCTGCTGCCTCATGGTTTTGGCATCTTTCCAGGCTTGTTAGTTGTTGCTGAAGCACCTACCAAGGGGAGAAAATGCTGAGAGAAGAAAGGAGCCACTTTTGAGATTTTAAGTATTTTCTTCTGATTTTTTGTTTAGAATTACTGCTTTGCCTCCTACTTTTCGGCGTTTTCTGACCTGCTGAAATTTATATCTGTATTAGAAACAGTATTTAGAACACATCTAGAGTCTGTTTACTGCATTTCCTGTGTTGCACTTAATTTAAAATTGTTTTTTTCTCTTAAAATTGCATTTTACCTGACTTTGGCCTAGCAGTCAAGTGTGGGGTCATTTATTGCACTGTTGTGAATATTTTGTTACTTGTGTATCTCTGCTACCTTTAAACTAAAACAAAAAAAGAAAAACCAAAAAAAATCTTGCTTTTTCCCACTTTCTGAAATTTAAGAAAGTTCAGTTACAGATTTGCTGTTCTGAACTGTTTGTAAGTTTCTTGGAGGCCAGTGCTTGCTTGGGCTAAATGGAAGTCTCTGTGTTCACCAGAGGCAGTGGTTAACACTGAGCAGCCTGCCTGTCCCTATAGGAGTGGTTACTGCCTAGAAGCTGTAGTTTTATTGGCCATTTTGGGTCAATTCCAAACTCCTTGATCTCTCTCTCTTAAAACCCTGAAACTGTCTTTTTGCGCAGTCTTGGGCACAGAGCAGCGTCGGGCAGCGCCGCTTAAGCAGGTTTAAAGTATTCCCGGCTCCACAAAGTCTGCTCTTCACTTTTTCCCTTAGAACTGCTCTAAATCTCCAATTAAGCACTCTATTTTCATTCTAAAGCCCTGCACTTGCTCATATAAGTAATCTCATAGGTAAACACAAACTAAAGCACTACATCCTCTTATACTCCTTCTGAGCACTTGCTCCCTATTGGTTCTTTCTGATCAGTCAACAAGTAGTTCCCTATATTATTCAGGCATGTCCAAAGGTCAGTTTCGAGTTTAGTCTCCAGTCCAGCTGGTGAATCTGGGAATCTTGAGGCAATGTTACAACTGCCTTATGTATACAGACCACCATCTCCTCCTCCCAACAAGCTCAAATATATGTGAGAGATGCAACTATATAGCCAAACTGGAGGCTAAACTCTATCAACCCAGTACTGGCACAGCCTGTCAGGAGGAGAAGGTAACCACACACACCACAAATCCAGTCTCACATAGACCTATCGCATCAGCAAACCAAACACATAAACACACAAAAACATACTCGGAGCCTCTAAATAAAAATCTGCCTAAGCAGCAGAGAACTCCAAAGCAGACATCCAAGCAACACCTACCACGAAACAATATCCACGTAGCACATAGCTCACAAAGTCAGTGTGCCACACAGTCACAGCCCTTAAGGCTAAACAACACACCTAATACACTTGTAATAGGTGACTCTATTGTCAGACACACTGACGTCCCACTCACCAGGCTGAACAAGAAGGTCACTGTAAGCTGCCTGGTGGGTGCCGGGATCTGCCACATAACACAAGCACTCAGGTCACTCCAAAGCAAGTACAAATATGACTCCATCATTGTCCATGCTGGTGTGAATGACCTGAGATGTACCTCCCTGGACTACATGAAAAAAGACGTACAGGAGCTCTTTGCTCATGTAGCCCAGGCCGGTATGACCCTGACCTTGAGTAGCATCTTACCCTCACCAAGAATGATGCCACAGTATAAAGACAAAATGATAAATTTTAACAATTGGCTAAAGTATTGGTGTTATTCAAAGGAGATCCAGTGTCTGTCAGCCTGGGATGACATGCTCGACAAGCCATGTTGCTTCGCTAGGGACAGCTTGCACCTGTCACCTCTGGGTTTTCGAATACTGGCAAAGGCTCTTGCCTCCCCAATAGTGCCTTTTTTAGGCAAGGCTCAAAAGACAAACCCACCCCCATAGACAACACAAAGAAAACAAAACTAAGGGTAATGCTGCTCAACACCAGAAGTCTAAACCTCAAGATGCACGCACTCGAGACTATCCTCAGTATGGAGAATATTGATATCTGTGCAGTAACAGAAACCTGGTTCAAGGCTCCCGAGATCACCCCAACACTAACAGGTTATACTTCACACCATGCTTTCTGGCCCCAAAACTCGGACCAAACCACAAAAGGAGGGGGAGTATCCATATTTATCAAAGATACCCGCACCTCCAGGTTAGTGGCACTGCACGAAGCATCAGAGACCATCCATGTACAACTAACAGTGGGCAAAACTGCCTTTCAGTTTGTAGCCTGCTACAGACCACCCTCCAAAACACAGGAAACTCACTCAGCTTTCCTGAGAACACTGGAGAATATGAAGGTCTCTCCAAACACTATTATATTGGGTGACTTCAACTACCCAAACATCTATTGGGAAAACTACTCAAGCCCAAACACCCTTGCCCAACGGTTCCTAGAATTTATAAACTCAAATGCTATGGAACAACTGGTCACCACTCCCACAAGAGGGGAAAACATATTGGATCTGGTCATCACCAACATGGGGTCTCTATGTTCCACACCAGAGGTATACCCCTCATTGGTAAGATAAGACCATAAACAAATCTCACTGGACATCCATATTCCATCCCCACCCCTAGCCAAGGAAACTACGGTGAAGAACTTCTCAAAAGCAAACATCACACTTCTCAAAACTGAGGTGGAATCCTTCAAAGCCCCCGAGCCAGTGGAAAATATGGCCCAAAATGCAGAATCCTTTACAAAAGCATTCTATGGACACCTACAGGAATGCATGGAGCATGCTATCCCAGATAAAACCAAGACTCACTCCTCCAAAGGCAGGAGACCTGTCTGGTGGACCCCGGCCATAAATAAGCTATACAACAGAAGGAGAAAGCTACTACATGACAGAGCAAAATCCCAAAAAGGGAAGGCATCACTGATCAGTACTAGCAAGAAACTACGATCCCACATAAAATCATCTAAGGCCAGCTTCGAAAGAAAAATTGCACAAGACACTAAAGATAATCACAAGGCCTTCTTTAGTTATGTCAGAAACCTGGGAGGCAACTCCATGATATGCTCTGAGTTAGTGCAAAATGACAAAAAATACACTGAACCCACAGACATTGCCAACATCCTGGCAGAAAGGTTCAGTGCAAACTCCCCCCCACCAAAAGAGCAAATGTCTATCCCAACAGAGTATAGCCTTCCTGAGATCACAGATGCACAGGTGAGAGCTGCACTCTCCAAAGCAAAAAACACAGTATCACTGGGACCAGAAGATGTCCCGGGCTGCGTCTTACACAAGCTCCAAGAAGAACTAAACCCTTCTATAAAGTCACTGTTCAATCTCAGCCTTACTACAGGATATGCACCCAAGGAATGGCGTATGGCAACAGTGGTCCCACTCCACAAAGGTGGTGCCACAACAGATCCCAGAAACTATCGTCCTGTAAGCCTGACTAGCCTGGTCTGCAAAACTATGGAGCGAATCATCATGGAAATCATAAACAAAGACATTGGGAACCTCCAGACACTGGATCCTACCCAATTCGGCTTCATTAAGGGCAGATCTTGCTTCTTGAACCTGGTCAACTTCTTTGAAACAGTTACCAAAGCCAAAGATGAAGGGAAGGTAGTCCACACAGCCTACCTGGAGCTCGCAAAAGCCTTCAACACAATACTCCACTCGGGCATCATAAATAAGCTCACCAGCTTAAATATCAACCCCTATGTCACAAGATTGGTTGCAAACTGGCTCAGGGATAGAACCCACATGGTCAGAATAGCAGGTGCCATGTCAGACTCTAAACCAGTTGCAAGTGGTGTCTCACAAGGCTCAGTCCTGGGACCTCTCTTGTTCGGTATATATTTGTCTGAGGTACAGGCTAACATGGGTGGACTATGGCTGACCAAGTTCGCAGATGACTGCAAACTGGGTGCCATAATCGACTCTCTGGCTGTCACAAGCATCCTCCAAAAGGGTCTAACAGAGACGAATAACTGGTGCCAGAGCTAGGGCCTAAAGCTAAATGCCAAAAAGTGCATAGTCATCCCCTTTGGGAAAAACAAAGTGCCCACAAATTACCTCATAGGTGGTAATCTATTAAGTACGGAAGAAATAATTAGGGACATGGGGAGCCAAGTAGATAGCAATCTCTCCTTTGACAATCACGTTGCCAAAGTGGTTAGAAAGATCTTCTATACAGCCCACCTTATCATGAAAGGGTTCACATCTAGAGCAAGAGAGGTCATTGTGCCCCTCTACTCATCACTTATCAGGCCCATAATTGAGTACAATGCCTTGTTTGGGATGTACCTTACCCGACACCTGCAGCAACTGGAAAGATCCCAAAAGTATCTCACCAAGAGGATCAAGGGGATCAAACAGATGCCCTATGCAGTTCGGCTAAAAATACTCCAGCTCTACTCAGTTGCGTACCGCCTACTCAGAGCCGATCTGTGTCTGACGTATAAAGCCATGTCCAACCCAGAATTAATGGACATGCTTCACCTCAGGAAATCCAAATCCCTTAGAGCTACACGCTCCAGGGACTTGGACCTCAGCACAGAAATAAATAGGACATGCTGGAGGGACAGATTCATATCTCAAAGGCTCCTCTCACTCTGGAACAAAATCCCAATCCATGTTAGGCAGAGCCCCTCACTGACCCTCTTCAAGAGAAATCTTGACGAGTGGATGGGAGATCATAAGTTTACCCCTGGGATCTCTTCTGTGTCCCTGCTTGACAGAGGTACCATAAACTAACCTTAAAAGGGCTACCTTCTATACAGAGGCACAGTCAACTAATCTAAAAGGGTGGCGAAATCCAAACACACTCTGGCTAGGCTTATAAATGCCCTAGGGCAGATAGCCTAGTATCAACCTATGAACCTATGAACCTATGTTGTTGTACATTGGGATTTCTTTAGATGTACAGAGTGTTGATATTTTGTGCTGTTAATATAAAGCATGAGGAAAAAATCTTTTTTCCTCATCATTTTGCTTTATTTGGACTGGAAGACTTTGGCTAAAGCACGGAACATTGTTTTTTGGCTTAATATAAAGCATGGTTGACATGTTTTTTTCGATGTATCATATGTGGATCATTTAACATATTGACCATTCATTACATGATCATATGTATGAATGTATGCATCTCTATATCGATATCTATCTATCTATTGATCTATACAAAGAGATATACAGTACTTTACTTGGAGCATCATCACTGGAATACCTAGTCTCCTATTAAATCAATTTGCTTTGTGATCTGCTCATGCAATGAATTTTTCTCCAGTATTCAGTATTGTTAAAGCACTGCATCCTCTGTCATTCTGTCTCTGTTGTGAGTTGTACTCAACTAAGTGCATGCATTGCTCTGTGAAGTACTAATGGTATACTATATGCCATTAGTCATGGGAAGATGACCACTCCTGCAAAATGCAACATTGATAACACCTCACTAGGAGTAGACCCAGTGGTAAGGGTCTTGGGAACTCAGGTTGACAGTAACCTGAAGTTTGCCCATGGTAGTAAGAAAATCCTTCTACATGGCTCAACTTATAAGTGCGAGCATAGCCTCCACATCTAAGGACATCATAGTCCCACTATACTCAGCACTCATTAGACCACTAATTGAGTACAATGCACCCTACAGCATGTACCTGACCAGGCATTTGCAACAGCTGGAGGGGCCACAGAAGTTTCACACTAAAAGAATCAGGATATAAATAGTATGTCATATGTGGACCATCTCAAAGCCCTGTCCCTGTACTTGATTTCCTACAGACTACTGAAGGATGTTCTATGCCTAACCTACAAGGCATTCTCTGATCCATTTCTGATGGATCTGCTACACATTTGCAAAACAAACAGTACTAGAATTACCCAATCTAAGGATCTATATGTTGTCTGTGATATAAACAAAACATATTGGAGGGACAGGTATGTGTCTTAGAAATTACTCCTTCAGGTGAAACAGAGCTCTTCCCTAAGCCAGTGGATGGGAAACTACAAACTCACCCCTGGCTTGTCACCTATGGCCCTTACGGACAAGGACTGTTTCTAGATGACCTAAAGCACAGGCATATACCAAAATAATTCTAACCCATGGGCATTGATAATTGGGAAACTGGGGCTTACATGGGCAAGCTTAAAAAGGCTTTAGGGCCATTAGCCTAGTAACCTCCTATGATCCTATCATCCTACATCCCCCTGGTAATGGATATCGTCTTTGCAATATACCCTTATGGTGGTCACAGTACTCTGTTCATATGCTGTGAAACACTGTGTTTAGTGTATATGTGCAGTCTATAAGCACATGCTGAAAATGTATACTTTGTAAAACTGGTACATGTGTTCTATCAAGCACTTCTACCTTTGCATTTATATATGGGCAGGGCTGGCCACCTAGTGGTATGAACATTGGCTCTAGATGATTGTCACTGTTGGAGTGGAAACCTGACCCCAAGTGAAAAAAATGAGGAAAAAGGGTTTATGGATAGATGGCTGGATGGATGTCTATTACCTAGAAAACTTAACTATGCTTGATCTGTGATACTTTTGACATTTATGCACAGTGAACCAGCAAATGGTATATCAGTCAACATGTATTTTTTATTCATAATGATATATAAAATACAATACGAAATACAAAAACACAGAGTAATAATGCTACCCTCAGCGGGTTAGTCATACAGGTTAGCAAAGCATAATAAAAAAAATATATGAACTGATGCTAAACTAGAGCTGAATATATAGGTGATATATTTATGTGGAATTAGCTGACAAACAATATAATCCAAACAAGACGATCAGAAATATAGACATGAGCTGGATGCCATGTCACTAATCCATGAATGCATCAGAATACCTGGAGTTCAAAGACAGATAAATGCATAGGAAAACAGACGATTAGATAGATAGACAGGCATATAGACAGACAGACAAACAGATAATCACCATCAAGGATAAAATTCACGCAGAAGCTGTAGAAAAGCATAGATTGCTAGAGTCACTTAGACTAAACATAGGTAATTGTATGCCTTTTAGGAATCATTTGTAGTAGCACCTAATTGTTGATTATAGCATCCTGGTAGTAAAAGCTGCCATTAAAAATTATTTATACTTTGCATAAGAAACATTTTTGAAACCATATTACTTAATAAGTATGTCAGAGTACAAGCTTTAAATCTGAACTACCACCAACAATTAATATGTCAGGATGGTCATACAAACCTTACTCCTGATATATATATATATATAGTCTACTTCACAAGTTGGCCAACAAGGGGAAATTTACCCTTTTCCTAACTGTAATGTGATCCCAGATTTGGTATATTTAGTTAGTGGGGGGGGGGGGGTTTCGAGATGGTGTGGTGTATTTTCTGTCAGTTTTTGGCCTAGTGGTTACTTACCATTGGAAATGTGTTGGCTATGTCGTCGCTCATTCAAATGAAATTTCGGAGTTCTTGTCTCGGCTTTCTTGTCTTTAGTAATGTGGTCTTCCGTTCTTGTGAAGTAGACCCATATATATATATATATATATATATATATATATATATATATATATATATTTTTTTTTTTTATATATATATATATATATATATATATATATATATATATATATATATATATATAAAATGCTTGTTCTAAACCCTATTGCTTTGGGTTATAATTACAATTAAACTTATGCCATGCAGAAATAAACTTTATAATGGATAGCTGAAGAAATGAGTTATGAATATTAGCTTTCTAAGAATATTTACCCAACCCACTTTCAGCACTATGCCATTATTATCAAGATTATCATGGCTAAAATTACATTGCAATTATATACACACTGTGTCTTCTAGAAGGGGCTAATGTTATGTTCTAGTCCACATATTTTACTTTTTTTTAAAAGAGTTGAGGGGAAGAGGGTGACAGATCAGCTAAGGCTCTTTTTATGATTCTTCCATAGACCGAAAGCTATGACCGTGATTCAGTACTAGGTATCTATTCTTATCTTTGAAAAGACTTGGATAAATACAGCCCAAGGCCAGGGTCTGAAACATTTAACTGCACAATAAACTGCTGGCTGCAATCCAGCCTGTCTAATAAACAGGGTCCACTCCAGACATCTTTGAGCTTTTGGAATGTTTGCTATCAAGCTGATATGCAAATAAACATAATCTTTATTGAACAATAGTACAGCCAACAAAGCAGAAAAAAGTAATGTATTGCTTTTACACAGCCTTGTCTATATTATATCAAATCTGATGCAGCAGTAAGAATATTAAAATAATTTGGTATATCTCCATGTTTACCAACAAATTAGAAAAGCATACAGACTTATTTTACTATTTTACACCCTCTGTGTTTTCACATGTACAGCAAGAAAATACAGTTAAATTCCTCAAATTGGTTTTGATTTATCTTTACAAAGAAAAAAATGTTTAACCTGTTTGGATACTTAGAAGAACTGTTTTTTCCACTTTCTGAATGAAGTCCTCCACTTTTTGAATACAACACCTGTGATACATGACACCCAAATTGTTACTCCCTCCTCCAACAGAATACCTTCTCTCTGGATCCCAGAAATCCAAAATGGTTATTCTGATTGCAAGGTAGATGCACTTGCATGGCCACTCTTACTGCATCTATTGTTGGTTGCCAGTTTTCTTTGATCTTTTACACTGCCAAATAAATTGTAGATAACCCTGAGTTTTCTTCCCTACATCTCTAACAGATATCAGTTTTCATTTGCCACCAAAATGTCAGAAAACAGTTATGCGAACTTGGAATGTCAAAAGGCACTCTTGCAAGTTGTCATAACATTGATTTTTAAATATTTGAATCCACAAGAGTGAATGCACACTAGCATTCACTCTTGTGGATTCATCATTTTTAATGCAGATCACACTATAGTGGGGATTGGGAAATTCACCCTTTCCCTCACTGTAATGCAATCTCAGAGTTTGTGTATATACGTAGCTGGGAGGTGCAGGGGGCTTGCCCTCCTCTGCGATATGTTTGTAGAACATAACTGGAAGTCCAGGTAGTTTCAGTAAAGTCGACATTCCTGGGTTGCTGACTTTCCTAAATTACCACTTTCGGTTATGTGATCATTTGGAATTTGGATTTTATGACATTCTGAGTCAGGTAAGTGATGACTCTCACAAGTGTGTTGCAAGATTTTGATAGTAAGCCATCGGTATGGGCACATCCTCTCTCCTTTAAATGAAGTGTTGTGAGGTGCCACTGATATACTAATTTCAAGGTAGTAAAGGAAATATTTAGTTACATTTTGTTGTCAATGCTTCTAAATATTATTTTTCTCCACTGTAGTTCTTCAATATTCCTTCTCAGTTCCCTGTCACATGCCCTTTAAAGCTGAAACAAGTAATCCTGTCCATTTGGTAATATTAGAGAATAAACTTTCTTTACAGAGAGGTACTAGTGTAGTAAGGGGTCATAGGTTTTAACCTCCTCTACAAGGTCCCCCCAATGCATTAATAATCCGGTATGGGCAATTGTGCTCATTTGTAAATATTGCACAATTTAAGATCCCCTCCCAATTTCTCTGATAACTACTGAAAAGTATATACTCCCCTTGTATCTTTGTTTAACAGACCCTTTAAACAATAACTACTATGGTTTGCTCAGTCATTCCAGCAGAAAATTTTGTTTAAATTTTTTTTCCTGTATGCCCCGTAATTGTTTCCCAGTCCTCCAATATTTGATGTGTAATTCTTTAACTAGCCATTTCAATTCAAACTACACATCAGTTCCTCCTGAATTCAACATGCCTTTCTTTTTTTGTTAAGTGTGTATGAAGAGTGGCTATTGTGCTAAAGTGAGATCAAGCTTCTTCTTAAAATACGCCACTGTCCCAAGGAACACCCAGACCAACTCACTGGTAACAAGGGTAGTCCATGCTTTAGTAGCCTCCACCTTGGCAGTCTGGCCATTCTTTGCCACTACCCACCACATAACCATGATAAGATACATTTGCCATTCCCACCTGGAATTGTTTTGTCTTGATAGTTAATCCTGTCCTTTATAGTTTGCTCATAACCTCCTGAACATGCTGAACATGGTCCTCCCATGACCGAATATAGATTATCATCTATAGAGGTAAGAGCATAGTTTCCAGCAGCTGTCAGGTCCAGTACAGCCTTTGGATATTCAATGGGACATTTTTCTTCTCAAAGGGCAGTTGAGAAAAGTCATACCACCAACAAGAGTTCAAAAACTGATATCACCATGTTGTGAGTGTCAAGACCATGTGTCAGTAGCCATTAGTGAGGTAGTAGTAAATGCTTAGCCCCATCTAACTACTCTAAGGCTTTATCTGTCTTAGGCATGGGGTGAGTATCCTGTTCCATGGGACTGCTTAGATTCCTATAGCTTACAAAGAACTTGATGATCCAATCTTTCTTTGACATCAGCACTAACAGAAAAGCTTAAGGAGAGCTGGAATTCTAAATTACCTTCTTGGTAAGACTTGTACCCACAGTCTTATCATCTGAAGTTAGATGCCTTACCCATTATGCCATGGGGCCAACCCTGAACCTTGGCAGGACATACAAATACCTCATCCACTGAGGTATCAGACTGAGACTGTATGAGACTTGGCAAGCTTTCCTGGTTTAAATGAGAATATTTCAATTAGTAGTGACCTTACAAGAAGAGTGAATAGATTATGTTGAGGTGCCTTAATTTCAGGCACGTTGTTGGTATTTCAGTTTCATTTATTCATAAAGCATTGTACAAATATTTTCAAAGATCTTTGTTAGCACTTTTTAGTGAGGCTAACATTAAGGACAAGTTTTTTCTCTGTGTGCATGGGATACTTACACAAATCAAATGAGTCTAGGTTCTCTTTAAAAAAAAATTATACGATTATATCACAAATTTGTGATGACTGGTTGTTTTAGATGTGTGTCTGCATTTGTATCATTTTAAATGGAGTTAGTTTGAGCAGCCTTCAAAGTTCAGATGATGCGTTGGTAACAAAAAGACAAAAGAGCTTCATCGTGGATGCTTTTATTGTTTTTCTATTAAAAGCTTTCTACAATTGTTTTTGTGGCTGACAGTTGGTGTTTTTTGTTGTTTTTGGTTGCTATATATAGTTTAACTTGCTCATTTGTTAAACAGGAAACTGAAAAATGGTCAATCACAAACCTTTTGCAGTCATGCCAGTAGGGGAAAGGCTAAGAGCAAAACACTAGCCATTCAAAGTTTCATTTCTGGAGGTGGTATAAAACAGGTGTGTTATGGGGAGTACATGGTATTGAGAACCAATGATGGTCAGCAGTCTTATTACAAGATGTGCATCACTATGGTCAATAGATGTGGTCTGTCTTGAGAGTATGAGCATGTAAATGTATGCACTTTTGTTAGAGATTTAGTGACTTACTAATCGAAACATGTAGTGATATATGTATGTGTGTGTATATATATATATATATATATATATATATATATATATATATATATATATATATAATTTTGTGATTAGTCATAGACCGTGTTTGCACTGTGGTCTGTGTATCCCTGGAATGTGCAAAAGTGTGTGGCGTTTGGTTCTGTTACTTTTCCACAAATCAGCCATTGCTCTTTAAATTGTCATGTATGTTGGTGGCAATGCACCTGCCTAATAGAATATATTGTGTGTGTGTGTGTGTGTGTGTGTGTGTGTGTGTGTGTGTGTGTGTGTGTGTGTGTGTGTGTGAGATGCTGCCAGTCAGTGACTATACCAGCATACATGGATTGCACACAAATGATATATAATAATGTATGCTATTGTTTTTATATGGGTGTTTTATATGCTGCTACTATCTGCTGCTCTTCTGTTGCAGGAGTCATGCACTGTCAATACTATTGTGCTCTGTTATGGTTTATAACTGCTGCAAACATATGACCTACCTGCTTTTACACCACTGTCCCTTGCCTGCATCATATACGCATCATAACTTGTATCAAACTAGTCAGATGCAGGGTCTCTGTTTGCTGTTGTTTTGGTTTGTTCTGTGTCACGGTCAGTTATACAGTACTGAAACTATATCTCTGTAACTCTGGGATATAATTGTCAAACTACATAAGGATGCATGTGAATACTTTTTTATACAAAAGCCAAATTTTGTTTTGTATCTTTAGACATGATCTTTAATCTTGTAATTGATTTTTGCATCACGTGCACAGTATTTTACTGGGTAAAACTCAACATAATCACATGTACAGCCCATGCTCCACCAGCCTACAGTTTAGAGTTCTTATAGGCACTGCAAACCACTATGTTTGTATTTTGCCCGGTGTAAAGAATGGGACTGCCCACCATCTAGATCAACCAATTGGCAATCATCACAAGCAGCAACATCAGTGTTATAGATTGGAAAGCAACAGGTTTGTGTGAGAGTAAAATGTGTGTCAAGCAGATTTGCCATGGTCATAGAAGGTGAATGAATCTCCAGGTACAGTCACCGTGCAACAGTGGAAATTATGATTAATTATACTCAAAGCTGAATAGACTAGGCCATATCTCTGCTGCTTACTAACAATCAGATCTTATCTAGCATATTTTGAAGTGATGCATTTTTGAACACACACTGGAATGTTATACTATTTTTGATACACTCCCTTGCATTGTTTATATAATAGAAACACTTGAAACATTTCCATTTTTAAACTACTATGTGTTGCATTCAATTGAAAATAATTAGTACTGATGCAGTTTAGTTTTAAGTCAACTTGGCTGCTCAATTGATCTTTACCACTGTATGTATTACATTGTCTTTCTCTCCTTGATGCAGTTTTTTTAATCACAGTTTGTGATAGCATTCAGTAGCTTTGTTTTATGATTAAAGAGGATATCTAGCTAACCTATGCCATCTATTGTGATATTACTGAGAGTGCAGTTAAGTATTATTAGAAGTTTCATAATCTCATATCTCATTGTGTGTTTTGTATTTTGTTTCTGGTTCTGCAGATGTTATGCCACTACATTCTATCCAGCTCTAAATCTTACATTAGTCAAGTGAAATATAATATATCCAAATGTGCTCAAAGAAAGGAAAGAGAACTTCTGGAGTTGTAATACTAGCAATTGGCCTAATCCAACTTGCTATTGGACTGACCTTAGGTATTTTGCATGGATTCTCCATAAAAGCCATTGTACTCATCTGTCTTGGTGGAATCATTGTTGCCACATTCCCTTTGGGCTTTGTGGTAAAAGCCTGCTGGCTGCTGCGAAAGAATTATGGAGAGAAGTCTAAGACAAGCGGTAGAAGGAGACATTCATCAAAGTCAAGAGACAGGAGCAGGTAAGCTGTCCTATAGACTGCATACATTTGAACTAAGATGCTCATACTTCTCAACCTCTTAGAGCAAGAAATATGGACAAAGCTATAAACAACTGGGGGACAAAGGCCCAAAATAGGGACAATTTTTAAATATTGCTCTTACAAACTTAGAAAGTTGATAGAATAGCAGGTTTTGTTTTACCTTGAAAAGTCTGAAGGGTATGAAGTCTGAAACTCAAATGCCTATCATTATTTTCTGTCTTCAGTTTTTAACACCTGCCAATAATTTGCCAGAAAAAATTTTTTTAAGAAATGGGCCAAAAATATGAGGCAAGAATACGGACATTCTGCAAAAATCTGTACAGTTTAGAGGTATGAAGATGTTGTATAGGGAACAAAACACACAAAAAAGGAAGCAAATTACAGGCATAAACAATTGTTGGCATGCAACCAATGTCAAAAAGTCTAAACTGAGCAAGTGCAGAAATATGCAATACAAGGATAAAAAGGGAACATGCTGAGATTTATCTCCCAATCATTTTCAGTGTAAACAAAGTGCACTATTATAAAATGGAGCTGACAATTCAGATCTAAATGGCTTCGCGTTTGTAAAATTCATTTTTTATGTTCCAAAAGTGTACAATACTTATAGCATTACTGAAATAAATTCTGGATAAGGCTCGATGCAATTGAAACAGAATGCAGTGCAGTGAAATTACCCTAGTTAATTACCTACTTTATATGGTCACCTATTCTTTATATATAGCTTTTTCATTACGGTTTGAGATGCCTGTTCACAATATCTTTGCTCATCACCATTTTATAAAAAAATACTGTCTGTGCTATGCATTAAACGTGGAGAAAAAAATGCATTATGAACCTGAATTTCCCAAAAGATATCTAAAATGGTTACACTTGATGTTAAGGCATGGGCTAGTACCACTATTCACACAAATCTGAATTCAGGATGACTTAGTAGAGGTTATAGGAATGTACTTTGAATCTTGATGTACAATTTGAGTAGAACAAGACAACACTGATGCATGTTTAATGCTTGTAGAGATTGTTTGTTTTCAGGAGCACTGGCTAGGCAATAAAAATGGAAAAAAAATGATGCATCATTAGATATCTCCGTGTGTTACTGGTCATATTTGAGAAATTCTGGAGGTAGTTTAAGAGTTAGTGGATTTGTTTGAGACACATTTGGCTATGTGTGCAAGAGAACAATGTTCCAAGATAAAGTTAGGAGTCAGAGAACTTAATTTCATACCATCTACAGGTTTACTGTAATCTAATTTTAGCACTGGAATACTTATATATTCCATTTTTATAGCAGCTTCAGAAAGTAAATAATGTTTAAGAGGATATTATTTTTTTCTTGTAGGTACTGATGTTCAAAAACTGTGAGTTTCCAAACAGTACTGACTGGTTAAAGCACTGTGATACTTACATATTTGTCAAGGTTATGCTCTATGACTTAAGGTTGTATTTATACATAACTGTAGAACTGTTAGTATTTAGAGGTGCTATGTGTAATATTCAGGCATAGAGCATTGAAATCATCAACATCATCAACTCCCCTTTTTCCTTTTTTCTACACTGGGTTGGGGTATCATGTCAACTCCCCAAATCTCTTTTGATTCAGTGTCACTATCCTGCCTTCTCTGACAGTCATGTCTGACTGTCACAGGTCTTCTCTCACACAATCTCTCCACCTCTTTGAGGGACTCCATTTGCCCTTATAAGTCCATAGTTTAATAACTGCCCTTGCTGGCCATTTTAAGTCTAGCCAGTTTCCCTTTTTGTGCTCAAAACAACCTATGCAATGTGGTTATAGATTGGCCTTACCAATCTCATGGTTGATAATTACATTTTACCCATAATGAGAATAGTTGGGATCATAACATTGATAATTTGAGGGGACCTATGCATGGGATAAAGCATTTATGTTCAGTTCTAATATTCCTGTCTGTCCCAAATTTTCTTCACCAAATTGTCTTTTGTTTTCCTTCACATTTGCCAAACCACCATAATCTGCAATTGGAACTTCTTGTGCTTCTGCTCAGATATCCTCATTTCTTCATCTGTACCACAGTGATCATCTGAATATCCATCTCAGATACTCATCTCTGTCACCTCTAGCTTCCTTAACTGCTCTACCTTTACTGCTCAAGTTTCTGTACCATACAATATTACTGGTTGCATCAATGTTTTGTCCATCTTACTTTTCAGCTTATTTGGCATTCTTCTGTCACACACTACCCCTGAAACTCTATTCCAGTTGGCTACAGCCCTCTGATTCTAGCTTTGACCTCCTCATTTAGACTTTCTTTCTCCTTAACCAGCCCTCCCAAATAACTAAGCATGTTAACCTATTCCTCTATGTTCCCCTCTATCTCTATTCTCAGTTTCTTCTTACTTCTCATGTACTGCCATTACAACTGTTTGATATGTGCTGAGTTTCATCCTGTGGGCCTTCAGCTTTGCACTCCATTTGGCCATTATTTGCTGAAGTTCTTGTTCAGACTCTGCTCATAATGCCATTTTAAATATGTACAGCAACTTTGTTGACCTCTCCCATCTAACCTGTTTGCTAATGTAGTCCATCACTTGTATGAACAGCAGTGGGCTCAGAGATGAACACTGACACACACCCACTCCCACCGGGTACCCCCTTTGTGTTCAATAAAACTAGAAAATTCCTTCATAAATGAATCTGCCAATTTCAGGAATGTCTGTTTCACATACATCCTTAGGACTTTTCATACAACTTCCACTATTTCAGTATCTCATTGCAAAATGTGTGCATTTAGCCATGTGAGAAGGACATACTCTGGCATTACAGAAATTATTTAGCATTGGTCTGAAATAATCATCTGTTGTCCCTTTGGGCATAAATTAAAGACCTTGGATGGTGAGTGTTAGCAGATGATGAAGTTCAAATTGATGATGCAAAAGTCTGGTAGTTAGTACAGAGGATATTGAACTAGTTCCTATAGTCCAGGGTTTGATTTCTTCAGGCTTTCTTTAGCTGATGTGTAACCCTTAGTACACTGAAGCAAGTGAAAAACCTGGCTAGGCACTTAAATGGTCTCCTGAACCAAATACCTAGTAACTGCATATGAACCTAAAGATATTTAAAAATTCATGTACTGTGACTTCAGGGTATTACTGTATCCAAGTATCATATAAATTACTGACCTGGCCTAAGTATGCTCTGTTGAGAAGGTACATCTTTTTTTAACACTGACAAATACAGTACAACCAAGAAGGTTAAATATTACAGTTTAATTTGTTCTAGTCTCTTAAGTTCTACCAGTGGATAAAAGTTGGTATGTCCTCTGTTAAACTCTTCTGTTCCATTTTCAGTCATGTATACCCAATCTGATCATTGCCAAGAGACAATATTAACCCATTATTACTTTTTACTAACAGAGCTCACTATATGTGTGCAGTGACTCCCCAGAAGTCCTTAATGACCCTGTACTATAACTCAAAAATCTGAAAATACTATGGGGTAGACTGAGAGATGCTATATATATATATATATATATATATATATATATATATATATATATATATATATATATATATATATATGAAGAAATTTAAAAAATGGAATGAGACAGACAACAAATATTCCTCCCATTCTTATTGTATTGCCAAAATAGCCTCTTTTAATATGATTTGTAATGATAAATGTTCTATCATCAACCTTAGTACATATAAAAAAGAATAAGCAAATCCTGCCCCATGGCTAACATAAATAATTAACCAAAAACAAAGAAGCATGAGCTTCACACTGAACACTCTGTTTAATAATATAAAATGTTAAACCAGAACAGGTGCTTTCATCTCCGTAAAACAATAAATGAGACTTCATCAGATTCAAGTAATCAATGAAAAATCAGGTTTAAATAGTACTAATACATCAAGTGACAAACAATCATCATGTTCAATCAATAAAGTCATACACAAATTGACCAATAGAACCATTATAAAATATAAATAATTTAAAACCATTAATTATTTACCTATTTTGGGCTCTAAGTTTCAACAGATGCCCAATTGAAGCGAAATCATTTAAGCCCGGCCATTTAGTAGCATTGAATAATAAAATCTAATGTAATTCACACTTCTCAAGGTATAATGGCCAAGATCCACCCCTAACATTAGGAGATATCTTCTCAGTAATAATGAACTTAAAAGTTATGGCCCAGACAGTCAAGGCTATGCCTACATAAAGTATTGGTTAATTTTATTTTCTTAATCTCATAGTTATGCTTATATATACTTCTTTAAGTTTACATTAGGTTTTCCCGATGTAGAAAGCACAGCATCTCTGATATAATGCTGCATAAACTATGCCACTGGTATTGCAATTATATTTACCTCTAATTCTAAAGAGGTGTCCATTCATTTTAAATAATTCACAAGTACAAATAAACCTACATTGTGAACAACTTCCACACTTCCCCATAAAAAATACATTCCTGTTAACACTCAAACTATTACCTTTCAACAAATTTTTAAAAATAAATCCCCTCCTATAAGTAAATGTAGGTTTTTCTCCAATTTTCTTAATAATAGAATAGTCCTCTTTAAAAATATTCAGATTCCTCAAAATAGTATTCCTAATATTACCACTGTTGAAATTAAAACTAGTAATAAAAGTGGAACTTGCATTAAAGGGAGTTCTCACATCATTAATAAATTCAAAGTTATTGTTACAAACCCCATGTAGGTCCTCATTCTCCCTCAAAATGGGGTTAAATAACCATTTCTCCTCTTTAAAACTACTTCATCCTTAAGATTATCTAGGAATTCTTTGGGATAATCCTACGGAGAATATATATCATTTAAATGCCCACATTCTGCCAAAAAAATCAACAAATAGTGCTGCCATACAGGCTGCCATAACAAATTGCCCTTTAGCCACTGATCTCTTCTGGGATAAAGGGTGGGAGCTATCAAAATGTAAAAATATGTTGGAGTAGATAGGTTTTCAATAAATTTGAGAAATATACCTTTTATTATCTGTTGTTCACCAATATCTAGATAATTATTTTTAGAGACACCTACTATCTCATAAGAGCATTTTAAGAAGGTAGCAGTGTTATTCAAAAAAATTAAAAACATTAGGTACTTCATCAAATCCTTTTTTCAAAACAATAAATATATCAACCAAATAAGGAATATATAATTCAAATGCATTAAATCATTTGTCACTAAACAAAAATTGGTGTTCCCATTCCAACATCAAAATGTTCGCAAAAAAAAAAAAAAAAACACAGGCAGCCCCCATGGCAACTCCTTGTAATTGAACATAATACTTGTTCTCAAAATATATATAATTATTCTTTAAATCGGTTTCCAACATCTCCTCATAAAGGTTAATCAGATCTTGTTACAAACCTTTCCTAAAAAGAAATTCAGAATGAAACCCCATTATTATGGGGAATAACAGAATATAAGTCCTTAACATCAATCATTAAAAATAAATAATCTTCATTATAATTCAACCTATTACACTTTTTTTAAAGTCCCATGAGTCAATACATAGTAGGATTCATCTAATAAATAATGTTTAAGATTCACATCTAGAAATTTTGAGTTCTGGAAACCTACATTTACTTATAGGAGAGGATTTCATTTTAAAAATTTGTTGGAAGGTAATAGATTGAGTGTTAATAGGAATGTATTTTTTATGGGGAAGTATAGTTGAAATCATTCAGTGGTCAACACAAAAAAGCTTGTATTCATCAAGGGAAATACATCTAAATGCACGTCACTCAACTGAGATCTAATTTTACTATAAGCAATATTAAGTTCATTTTTAGAGACATGCTAAGTGTCTTCAAACAATAAAGTATAAATCCTGTGAGAGCAGTCTTGATTATCCATGACCACCAGCCCACCCCTTTGTCCAGTTTCATAAACCGTATGTCTAAAGACTTCAACCAAATAAGTGAATCTTGTTCAGTTTCAGAAAGGTTGTTTTCACATTTTGCCATGCCTGTTTTTTTTATATTAATTCTGGAAATCCAGTTTGCACGTCTTCAAAAATAAGCTTAAAGTAGGATGCAAGAGAGTGTTGCAATCACTAGCAACCCTAGTCTTATCAGATACAAATGTTGAAGACAATCCGTTATTCTTAAAATAAATAGAAATAGATAGATTGAGCTTCCTAATGAACATTTTGAAATTCATAAGCAGTGTGGCGATGTTCATTCTCTGTGCTGGTACAAAAGTAAGTCCTCTAGCCAGCAAATTTGCCACAGAACAATCTAACTGCTGAGAACTGAAATTATAAATTTTAAGATCTCTAGCATGGTTAGAAATAATAGAACAGTGTGTTGAAAAGTCAGATGGTGACTATGAAATGTTCATTAATGATGCACCCAACTCGTCTTCCTGGAAGATTGATGTTGCCAACCTGATTGGCGATGTGGAAGGGGCAGCATTGCAATCGAAGCCATGAATTAGTTCACTTGGAAGTGTTGGCTTTGATGATGATCCCCCATTGGTCCCTCTGATGACGATTGTATTTAGCTTTGATTATCTCCGATCAATGGAGCTGAGGGAATTCTAAAGGGATAGATTCATTATTGTTAATGTGTCTTTTGGAATTGTTGTTATTGTTACCTACTGGGTTTTGATTAGAAACAGAGTTATCAGTAGGTTGATCTGTTGAGTGAGAACCATCAAATTTACGTCCCCACTCCTGAGATCCAGGTGGGTTTCAATAGATAGTTTCTTAATTTTACATTCACATATTTTATTCACTTCCAGATCAATATTAGAAAAACCACGTGAGTATTCAACCTTATTCTGCTCAAAGGTCAAGTCCATAATAATAACATTCAGCCTGTTTACTTCACTAACCAATTCATCAATGAGAATAGAGTTATGTTTGACTAAAATGTCCATATACTCACAACCATGTTTATCATACAGGGCAAGTAATTCTTTGTGTAAGGCTGAATTTTTAACCAACCAATTAAGATATCTGCAACACCTTAAGCCTTTAGGAATCCTATCGGTGGTTATACATTCTATGAGGTATGGATTTTCTAATTGAAGTTTGCACACTTTCTTCAGTTTATAATGGAAATTATCCACATTCTCCCTGAAAGAATTTGCCGCTTGTATCTCAAAATTAAAAGTCAACTTATTATGAAGACAGTCATTTAAGCAGAGTACAGGTTGATTAGCCAAAGAAATAGAAGGCAAATTAAGAAAATTATTATTATTATGACTGTGTAATTGGTGTGTAGTTAAAATAATTTAAAAAACACTGTCACGGAGGTAAAGAATTACCACTGCTTGTAGGCAATTGTTAGGTGCTGGCTGTGAGTTCATCCATGCATTGTGAAAGTTGCTGTATTAAAAGGGTGAGGTTCCCAACAGAGGAAGCAAGATCTACACAATCTGTTGGTAGAGGTAGCGTTTGAGAAGGAGTTCCCAAAGCCATGACTTCCGAAAGCACAATCTGAATCTCAAAAGACTAACGAACCAAAAACAAAGAAGCACAAGCTTCATTCACTCTGAACACTCCATTTAATAATATAAAATGTAAAACCAGAACAAGCGCTTTCATCTCTTCAAAACAATAAACAAGACTTCAGCAGATTCAATCAATGAAAAATCAGATTTAAATATTACTAATACATCACGTGACAAACACTCATCTTGTTCAATCAATAAAGTCATACACAAATTGACTAATAGAACCATTATAAAATATAAATAATTGAAAAACATTAATTCTTTGCCTATTTTGGGCTACAAGTTTCATCAGATACCCAACTGAAGCTAAATCATTTAAGCCTGGCCGTTTACTAGCATTGAATAATAAAATGCAATGTAATTCATGCTTCTCAAGGTATAATAGCCAAGCTCCTTGCCTAACATTAGGAGACACTTGCTCATTAATAATGAATTTAAAGTTATGTCCTGGACAATCAAGGCTATGCCTACATAAAGCATTGGTTAATTTTATTTTCTTAATCTCATAGTTGTACTTGCACATCCTTTCTTTAAGTTTACATTCATTTTTCCCAATGTAGATTTGATGATTTAGCTTCCTTTATATATCTGTATGTGCAACAGCCTCTAATACAAGGTACTGCTGCTGTTGCCAGTCATCGGCTGACAAGGAGTAGTATGTTCAGACCACGTTTGACTTACCATGGTCTACTTGAAACAGAAATAACAGAGTGCTGTAGGGATGCTGTAAAACAAATAGAGAATATCTGTTGCCTTCACCTGAGGTCCCATGGGAATCAAGGAGAACCCATCTCTGTGAAAAATATAGTTATGTGTAGCATTACATATGCTAGTTACATGAACTTTTCAGTGACCTCTCAGAGAACACAGCGGGAGTATCACAGACCTTTTCCTCAAGAATAACCCACAACTTTCTCAATGCAATGCTGTGACATAGATGGGAGTCTATCAGGTTTACATATACCCCAGAGGAGTGATCAACCAGCAAGCGATGTTTCTATGCCATAACACATTTTCCTGAGACACCAGGGTTCATAGATTGCACACAAATTAAAATATAAACTCCACCTGGTGAACTGGGAAGGAGCTACACAAACAGAAAAGGCTATCACTCCATCAACTAACAGGTGATCTGTAGTGCACATGGTATTATCTGTAATGAGTGTACAGGTCACTCTGGCATGTTCCCAAACTCCCACATATGGCACACCTGTGATCTGTATCTAAGGTTTTCAAAGGACAACTTTCCACAAGGACATCTAGTTGGAGCTGCAGTATATGTATTAGCAGGGGCAGCTCATGCTATGGGACTGCAGCTGCCCCACCTGTAAAAAGAAAAATAATTGCATCTCCCCCCTCTGTAGAAAATGAAAACAAAATATATAAAACTTCACGAGAGTCAGACTATGTAGGATTGGAAGGTAGGTGTGTGTGTAAAATATATAAAACTTCACGAGAGTCAGACTATGGAGGATTGGAAGGTGTGTGTGTAATGCCCCAGTTGCTACATGGTGGTGGATAGAGAATAAGGCTTGAATCCTGTACTTTGGGCCCAACTGGCAAGATCCTGAATTCCCTACCAACCACCATTTGTAAAAACAGTTGCAGATTTTTGCCTCATATTTGTTCTGTTCTGTTCCCAATAAAATCTGTGATTTCTGTATTTTTGTTACTTAACACAGCCAGTGATGCAGTGGTAGCATTGTTGCCTGACAGCTACAGGTTGTCTGGTTTGATTCTTGGCTGGGGTGCCTTCTGTGTGGAGTCTGCATGTCCTCCCTGTGTTTGTGTGGGTTTGCTCTGCTGACCTCAATTGATATTTGCCCCTACTTTTTGGACTGTATTCCCCCATTATTGGCTTCGTCCAGGTTTTTTGTTTCAAGGTTGAGAACTATGGTGATAACTGAATTCACTGAATATGTTTGGGGGCTGTATTCCCCCATTATTGGCTTTGTTCAGGTGTTTTGTGCTAAGATGTTGACAGCTATGGTTAGAATGGAATCCACTAAATGGTAGCCATTTAAGTTTCAGTCTACCTTTCTTTCATAAAACAGATGATTTGGCATAGTGGTATGTTGCTCAGACTGTTTTGCACAGGGTCTTGGGTTCAATACTTGGCAGTAAAATGTATGGTGCTAACACAGCATTTTATTCTAACTTTCCAACATTATACAAGCAATGTTTAAAATGTGTCCCTGTTTTTTGGTCTTTTGCCCCCCCCTAAATTTTGGATTTTTCCAGATTTCTTGTGCTGCAAAGTTCAGAGATGCAGCTGAGTGTCAAGTAGATTTTACAAGAAGCTGAGAGCTGCAGGGGAACAAAGGTTTAGTACTGCTTATGCCAAGTCTGCTTGTGTTGTTAATAGCACAATAGGTAATGTGCTTGCTTTTGGTTCTACTCCCACAATAGGTAGATGCATTGCTGATACTGTACTGTATTGTAAACGGGGTGGATGCTGCAGTCCTTTTTGGTGAAGATACCTGGTAACTATGAACCTGGGATCAGTTTGCCATCCATTCTCTATTGCAATATTACTAGCTTATCATTTTTAATGCAACATAGGCAATTTATTCCTCAAGGGCAACAGGCACTTTATTTGTAGATGAAACAATGAAATATAAAGTTGTTTGCTAGCAGCAACCTCTTCATTAGTTACAGATTTCTTTAATGTGGAATTATTTAGATCACTTTTACTTCTTCAGAGATTGTGCATATTTACTGATACTGGTGGACTGTAGAAGTTTGAGTAGACTTTTATGATAGAAATGTTCTGAATTGGGCAGTTTTGTCATTATTGGTGCATGCATTTTGTTTCATTGTTTCCAGGAAAAATGTTCTGAATTGGGCAATTTTGTCATTATTGGTGCATGCATTTTGTTTCATTGTTTACTGGAAAAATGTTCAAAACAAATTTCAAACACCCTCTAACAACTGTACTATATTGTACAAGGAATATAATTTAATACAATCAGGAAGGTGTATCAAAGACCACGTGTATGTTTTGTGTCCAAGGGGCCTATGATTTGAAAACAGCCCAAAGTTAAATCTGCCACTGGCAAAATGTATTTTCTTTGTATGTGGGTTTCAATGCTGTTTCAATGAATGTGAGTTTCAAGGGCAGAAAAGTTTTAATGTTAAGTCTGTTTTCATTGTGAGATTGCATTGCTTTATTTAGCAGATGTCTTAGTGTTTGTGCTGTAAAATGCAAAATAAAACTTTCAAATGAAGTCCAAATCATCATAGAAGTAAAGCAGTATGTACATTAGTGTTTATGGTAATGGGGTGAAATAGCCAAGTAATGGTTCATTGGAATGGCTGCAGGGGGGGAGGCTCCATTCGACCATAATTTTGTGATGGGGAAGGGCGGCAAACTCAAAGACAGCCCCGGCTGTACTATACCTCTCAACTGTCCAGATTTTCACAGAATGAATAGATTTTTGCTTCTTATTTTTTGTTTGTTCCTCATAAAATGTGTGGTTTTAGGAATTAAGTCACTAAATAATGACAGACACTAAGTTTCAGAGTTCATAACCTTCAGAAAAATGCATGCTAAAGCAAGACCTCATTCTATCAATTGTCTCAGTTTATACAACAATTTATAGTACTGTTTATATGTTCCACCAGTATATTTGGCCTTGTCCAGATTTCCTGCATTAACAGGTTGAGAGGTACGTGCAAATAAATTGCTTTATATAATTAGGCATATAGAAACCTCTCAACTGTCCCTGATTTTGGCTCAAAATGTTGCTCTTCCCCTAATAATCCTGCCGCAAAATGGTAATTTTGGAAGAAAACGTGGAGGGCTTACAATTAAGAAATAACTGTAATAATCAGAGTTACAGATTACTTTTATTTCAGAAATGCATATAGATTCTTTTATTTTGTCAGTTGCTCAAGTTAGCAGTACTAATATTAAAACACTGTCCCTTCTTTGACAGGTTCCCAGCTGTATTGTGTGGCTATTTTATATTTTTGCATCACATTTTTGGTCCGTTTTTCATAAAATTGTGTTTTTTTGACAAATTAGTGGCAAATCATTAAAGACTGAAGTTAGAAAATTGTGACAGACATTTGAGTTTCAGATTTCGTACCTTTCAGAAAATTCATACTAATGCAGGACCTACTATTCTATTATCTTTCTAAGTTTATAAGAGCAATATTTAAAAATTGCCCTCATTTTTGGGCCTTTGTCCCACTTCGATGCATGGCTCTGTCCATATTTCTTGTTCTGAGGTTGAGAGGTATGACAAATGTGTCAGGGTCATCACAGTCAGCCAGAGACATTTCAAATTGTGACATACTTGTTGCACCCCACTCCCCCATGTAGTGACTCTGGATGTGTCAAAGCAAGACAAGGAGCAGTTATGCAGTGTAAATGTGCATAGTATCCCCCCCATCCAAGGTAGACACAAGTGCTACTTTTATTCTGTCCTTGATTTGGCAAAATGTTCTGACTCCTGTCATATTTTTATACTGTTGATTTATACTTATTATTACTCAGAAAGTGCCTGTTGCTCTTTGTTTAAGTAGCAATGCTTTAATGACCATCATGTAAGCTTGTCTGAGATTGTAAGATGCAAGTAAGCTTTAATAAGCATACTGTTAATGAATTGCCAACATTGAAAGCCTTTCTGTTGTTGCCATGCAGAGAATACTTACATAACTAGATAATGTATAAGCCTTGGGTATTGAAATGCATATGACAGTATTTGTAATAAAAGACAGGATTACATTATTTTAAGAAGCCCGTTACATTTGTTGGAGACTTGCAGTCATCTTAGCAGGCTTTACTTGTAAACCAAACAGAATGCCAACTATCATGTGTGGTCCATTACCTGTACGGTAATCCTTTAAGCAATGTATCTTGAGCTTGTTTCTTGTTTGCTTTTCATTTTTTACTTTGATCATGTTTTCCCCATGAAACAAGTAGATAGTTGTCAGGCAGCAGGTCTTTTTTGGATAAGAACATTTTTACAAGTGGGGGTATCACAGAGATTGCTACTTTCAGCATGTTACTTTGTACTTTAATAAAGCTGAATATAAATTATGATTAGAACTGCAGTGCAAGGACAAGTGGTTTGAGCTGAGTGCTGCTTGTTTTTCGTATACTTGATTTTGACTGGCATTCCAGTAATGTATTTAAAAAGTAATTTATTTTTTCATGCCTCACAACCTTTTTGTTTCCATCTAGCTATTAAGTAAGCTGTCATGCAGCCAATGCAATGAAATATTTTTTTTTCTTCTACACTTCATTTTGTCTTGATTGGACTCTCATAATGAAGGTTTGGCACCCAGGGCAGTGTATTTAATTAAAGTTACAGTTTTTGTGGTTTTGAGCTTAGCTCCTCCCCTTTCTAGTTGGCCACACCCCTTCCCATTCACCCCACACATTCACCTGTCTCCTGTAGCCCCCCTTTGATTTGAAGTCACCAGCCACCACTGTGTACTAGAGACTTGGCTTATCACTGTCATGAGAAACTCATGCAACTCCACTGAACAAGGTTACAACAATGCACACTCAAAGTTCAGACATATCATTGTGTAAATATTTGGTATGCTCAGGTCACATTTCCGATGTCTGGATACACCTGTTTTTTCCCCTGCAATATGACCCTGCCACCTCAGCCAAAATACTGTCTGTGCCATTTCACATAAGCAGTTGTAACAGTGTGCCCCAGGATAGGGAGTGAAATTACAAGCACAACAGGCAGGGTCAGCAAACATTGATGAGGGGTCAGATGAGGAACCTGCAGCTTTGGACGATCATGGCAGATGGAGCTAGAGGCATGGACAATATGCTAAGGTACTGGTTAAGAGGCAGAGAACAACACACACACTGACAATTTAGTTAAAAAAGAAAATGAGCTAGGTACATGCAAAGACTAACAGGGATGCACTTGCCAGCCTTTACTTACCCATGTACTGGCTGGCTACTGTGAGCATCATCTGTAGGCAATCCCAGACTACAACACTGTCAACAGTAGTAAAACAGTAAGTGATGAATCTGCAATGAGCAGACAAATGCTTACCTATGTTTATGTTCTGTACTTCAGTAAAATCAAACTATTTATCAACTATACAGGAATGACATAAGTAATCTATATGAATGATATACGCAATGTATCCAGACCAAACCAGCTATGCAGCTTTTAAATGGACTAAAACTGTATTTTTTCAGCATATGAATTATGTTTCTAACCTTTGTCAAGCCAAAGCAGTCCCATGTCAAATTAGACCACAGGGGATTGGGCAATGTTACCCTCAAGCATAGTTATAGAACCTTAAAACTACAAAAGAAAAAAAAATAAATAGTTTCAACACAAATGAGGAGCTGCAATCCAGCAGTAGAAAGAAAAAAAAGAGGTACTACCAAAAACATGGCTGGCCTGTTCATTGCTGTGCATCAAACATAAGTAGTCCAAGTTAGATACCCCAGCAGGGGTCAGGACAATTTCAGCATCATCTGCACAAGGAGTCGAGCAAGCAGTAATACATAAGTTACTGTACTTCCACTATTTATTTAATATTTGTTTACCAGGAAAGTCCAACAAAAAAGGCTCAGGGAGAAATGCTCCAAACACATCTTTGTAACATGGGAGGAAACTGGAGCACCCAGAGGAAACCCACATGGTCACAGGGAAAACTCTGCACAGAAGGCACCTAAGCCAAGAATCAAACCAGAGAACCTCTTGCTGTGAGGTGACAATGCACCACGGCACTGTCCATACTACTACTACTGCTACTACTACTATTACTACTACTACTACTGCTACTGCAACCACTATTACTTCCACTACTACTACTGTCTCTACTGCTACTGCAACCTCTACTACTACCACTGTTACTACCTCTACTACTACTACTAATACCAGCACTGCTTCTACTACTACTACAAGTCTGAGCACTATGTCTAATAACACTATTCAGCTGAAGCAGGCTAAAACAAGCTGACATTCAGTACATATCCATATGTAAACAGGCATTTGAATAAGCAGTCTTTAGGTGGCCACTGTGTGCATCAGACTTAGGCAACCCTAAGTCAAAAAATTGGCAAAGAGGATGGCAAAGTCATCATTACTTGCACAATGTGTGTGTGTGTGTATGTGTGTGTGTGTGTGTGTGTGTGTGTGTGTGTGTGTGTGTGTGTGTGTGTGTGTGTGTGTGTGTGTGTGTGAAGTGTCATATGTAAAGTAAGATGTACTGTGTGTAGTTCAGTAACAACACAGCCACAGTATTTGTGCTACCACAAAGATCCTGAATGGCTGTGAGATGTGCATGCTAGAGGATCCAGTTCATCCTTTCCATCCCTAAACACATGAATTACTTCTGCCAAGAGGTGCACTGCTAGTTACACTAATCTGGCTACAAGTGGTGGTATTACCTGAATGTGAAAGATGCCTACTGGATGAGTTGGCATCATGACCATGTCATTGACCATGACTACAACTATGTTTTCGACTAAGTCTGGATGTGGACACTTCTAACACTAATGGAGCAGTGGAAGTAATACAACTATGGGAGTGGGATCTGGCATGGCCACAACCACATCGGCTAACATCTGGCAATGTACTGGCTGTTTGGCCTTCTAGAGGCTGGCCTTCTCCCAGCAGGCATTTCATAACAGACTCTGCATGGTGCAATGTGTCATTCAACCATTCAAAGGAATCAAACACATGGTTCATATAGTCTTGCACATCAGAATGCATGACATATAGTAGCCTAACTATCTCTTCTAAGGCCCTAGTGGAACATTGCTTTGCCTCCATGATGGCTCTACACATATATCGAGTGAAAGGTACTGATACACAAACATCAGAGGGAGGATGGTAAACATGCCTTACCTGAGTACCTCTACCGATACCCCTGTGTGGTACTTCACCCTCATGGAGGCTAGGTAGAGATTCTGCCAGCTCTGCAACTGAGGTAACCACATTACCCTAATCGACTGAGTGCCATCAGCCTGACCACTCTCAGATGATTCTGTTTCATGGATATGTACAGACATACTGTCTGTGTCCAGACAGTGGAGAGAGGATGTGGGATCCACACTATTCATGTCAGAAATTCCCTTTGCAAACACATATTGTGCCTGCTGATTATTGCCATCTTCATCATATGCTACTGATCATACAATATCAGACAGTTAATGCTCCACAGTGATGATGCTAGCATCACCCATGAAAGACAGAAGAAAAGAAAAAATACAAAGAAATGATCACAACAGTCTACCTACACCACAATAAAGCAACAAAAGTTGCAAATGCAAATTACCTTTACAGTAAGGTAGATAGATAAATAGAAAGATAGATAGATAGATAGATAGATAGATAGATAGATAGATAGATAGATAGATAGATGGATAGATAGATAGACAGACAGATAGATAAATCAATCTATCTATGTGTAGAAAGACAAAAAATACCCATATCATGTCCAGGTGGTCACCAAACCTCAATGCCAGATATCCCTCAATGCACAAACTGCAGTCAATCAAGGCAATATAAGAAGAAACCATAAGACAACTTGAACTCATTACAGCTGAATGCACCTCCAGGTGTCTCTGCAGTTAACTCTTACTGACGCCTCCAGGCATCAAATATTGCTTGCTCATATTTGCATTACACATTCCCAAACCATGCTACACACATAAGATTTTATATTAAAACATACATGATTGCAAACACAATTGTATTAATATTTGACCTCTGTCTAATGCAGCTAAGGAGATATTACATATTATTTGTATACTATTTGTTTGTATTGTAATAATTTTCATATTTCTCCAAATATATCAACATTCAGATAACACAGACAGAACTGGATAGCCTCATATGAAGGCTCACAGCCGTATGAAGAAAATCCTCCTGGCAGTATGTGTCTTGCTTGAATGGTAACTGCGATATCATAAGCTGTTTATACAACATTACACTGCCTTTATTTTGGTTTATAAAATACAACTTAAAGCATCAAACTGAATGAATGCCACCAATGTAATGATTAATTTATCCTGAATGGTTTGCCATTTACAGTTCTCTAGTAACACTTATGGTTCCACAGATATGAATATTTGTTTGATATGTAAGGTGATAACTTTATGTTTATAAAGACTCAAGCCACACCCACTGGGAGTAAAGGTACACACTTAAGAGAGCTGTAATGGAGAGAAATAGTTAAGAAGGGAAGTTTGCATTATGGTTAAAATATGTACCTTACAGACCCAAGGTGCAAGGTTTGATTCTCACATGGGTTCATTGGCTAGGCTTAAAATAGCCTGCAAGGGCAGTTAGCCCAGTACTAATCTATGAACCTATTTAAATCTCTACAATTGTATACGTATTTGAATGACATACCTGGAACATCACTAGTTGATATCTAATGTTTGTCTTCTACCTCTAAACACACATCTATGACAGCACTGTTGAAATCTTCTGAGAAGCTTAGATTCCTTACAATCGACAACAATGTATCTGTCTCAGTGAGTGGTGGTTTGCTAACAGACTCACCCCTAGTAGCTCCTATGCCACAGCCTTGCCTGTATTGATAGAAGTTTTGATAAGATCACTGACTGTAAGCCTACACACTTGTCATTAGAGCCCTAGCCACCCACATGATTTACATCATCAACCTGCTGCCAGACACAGTCATGGAAGGGTTTGTCAACTAAATGGGGAATTAAGATCTGTGCCCCATGGAGACAGAGGGCCTGGACTATGGTCTCATTCTCAGCATCTGAGGATGGAGGTTTTCATGGGGCTGACACCTTCCTATTTGATTTTGATGCCATGTCCCTGATATGAGCCAAATATGAAAAAATATATCAGACACAACACAACAGATGTGGTGATTTAATACTGTCCAAATATCACTATGCAGGCATCATCATTTAAAACATAAAAATAATTGAAGTATATCAGTGCGAGACCTGTATAATTGCCATATAGCGATCCGATGGCAATAACAGATGGCTACAGAATGGAATGAAAATTAATGTCAAAGACATAGAAGAATAATTAGATATACAAATACTGTGCTGATAGGACAGCATAAGCCATGTAATGAAAACCTGTATAAGCTTCACAAGTCAGACATGTATCAATATCCTCAGAATGTTGCCAGAAACCCATAAATTGGAAGTAAAGGAGCACTTCTATAACAATTGTTATATGTTCATTACAAACAACTTTGCAAAGTTAGATAGCACGCATTGTACCTAAAACAATTCAAAATATAAATATGTAAATGGTACTTATAAAAAACATTATATACCTTGACAGATTTTAAAAAGTGCGATATCGGAGTTGGTATATTTAAGTAGCAGGGGTGTGAGGGGGTAACAGAAGACATTTTTTCTGTTTAAAATTTTTTTGGGGATGTTCGATGTTTCAGAACTACGATCATCTGGTCTCTGATGATCTAATGATCAATGTACTGAAACTTTGGTCATTTGAGGTAGAATCACACATAAATATATATATATATATATATATATATATATATATATATATATATATATATATATATATATATATATATATATATAGGTTCACTTGAAAATTAAAAGTACAGGTTCGACGAAAATGGGAATGTCGAACTACAGTTGGTTGATTCCCATTTTGCCGACCAGCAGTATTGCGAGTGTGTAGTTTAGTGAATGCCACTGTGCATTCGGACGTATGTCATCGAAGTGATGACTACAGGTTGTGGTACAGAGGGACTGGCAAATTACCCTTTTCCCGACTGCAGTGTGATGTTGGAGTTGGAATATATTATTTGCAGGGAGTGTGGGGGGTGCACATGAGGGGGTGCAGGGGGTCTTGCCCCCCTGCAAAAACAGGCATTTCTGTGTTGTGCAGCATGAATCGACTGCTGAGAAGTTCAACTTCTGTTGGTGTTCAGAAAGGTGCAGGGGAAGGCATATGTAGAATAATGCCGATTCTTAGAATTCGGCATTATATTCGAGATAGTGACTGTGTTCCTCTGCTGATTTTCAGAGATGTGATTCCTGTAAATTACCAGATTTTGATCTGCTGTTTGCGATTTTGATAGTAAACCTATATATATATATATATATATATATATATATATATATATATATATATATATATGTCAAATGTACATATCTGCTCAAATAGCTCTTGCAACATTGTATTAGCTAATGTTTAAGTCAGCATAGCTGTGCTTTGGTTTAAATCCAAGCAGTAGCAATTAGTCTGCATTCCACAATGGTCTAGTATTCTGCAATGAGTAAGTTAGAATAACATTGTAATAGTTTCACATGGACATTTTGTGTGTTGTAATGCATTATATAGATCTATCTATCTATACACACACACACACACACACACACACACACACACACACACACACACACACACACACACATATATATATATATATATATATATATATATATATTATATAGTCAAACATTTTTGCATAATGTGTATAATATTGATGAGATTAATGTGTACTTTAATACATCTATATGGCTTTACATTCATATCTGGATATAACAAATCCTTAAATATTTATGTGGCAAAATGCATGGACTGTGATATATTTAGATTACATGACATTTAGGATATTTTTCTGGGCTGTCTCTCACCCCATCTTATCTCTCTCTTTTTTTTTTCTCTAATGATACTCTTGGCCTATAATTCCTGCTGTAACATGAATGACCCCGGACATGGGGAGTAAGACCAGGCACAGTGGGGTGAGGAGCTCCATTCCTCCATAGGTGGCTGCAATGGCACCACCGCAAACAGCAGAGGCTACAAGCATTTCTGAGTCACAACCTAGCAGTTGCCTTCACAACTGCTACATTTCCTGCACTGACTGCATCAGGTAGTTTTTGGCCGGGGGCTGGTGCACTGGTACACAATGAGGTTAGTGCCAGTGGAAGTAGTGATTATGTCACCCATCAAGAGCTGACATGGGTAGTGGAAGAGATAATGGAGAGGAACCCTGATGCATATTTCTGCAGAATGGAATAAATCCTGCACTGAATAGCCAAATCAATGCCTAAAGTGTCTTGGAGAGGATATGATGCTATGAGTTCAGAGGGTGAGGACTAGATTCTCACTGGAATCATGCTGGATGAAGACATACCTCTTAAGTTCCATACCTGTTCGCAGTTATGGTGTCCCCCAAATGTTTGTGTCCATCACCATCCCTGTCTGTCTTGTATGGCCTGTATGTCTGCATCTGCTTCTTAACATACTCTACCTACCTACCCCTCTTATTCCTAAACACCTTCTGCAACATTCCTCGCTCTCAAAAAAATTAAAAGGGTACCTGTCCCACAAAAAATGTTGCCCTATAAATAGCTCTCCACTTTGCATATGTAAATGTGTATAACACACTTGACTTGATATAACTGGCCATATAACATTATTAAGTTGTTGTCAAGTGCCTTTGATGTGGTGACTATTCAAATTACTCAAATTATTTGTAGAGCTTGTGGAGAAGTGGATAGCTATGGTATTCTCCTATTACCATCCAACACATTTCTTTATTCTTCCCCCATTGTACTACCCTCTGCTTGCCCCCCCATTTTGACCACTGTCCCATCAACCCCTTTTAACAACTTCAACTCACACACACACACACACACACACACACACACACACACACACACACACACACACACACACACACGCACACACACACACACACACACACACACACACACACACACACACACACACACACACACACACACACACACACACACTCATACATGGATCAAAATGGCCCATAAATGAAACTTTCTAGTTATGTCCCCAGGATTTGCTCAATGCTTTGCATTAAGCACAAATGCTAAGTGACACTAACTGACAGTTCACTTCCTAAGGCAAAATAAATGAAGATTTTACCTTCAGGTACATTGGTATGGTGCATGTCCTGCTACTATGCTTAGCCCCAGTGATAGCACTATGAGGAGACAGTTTTTCTTGTATGTTTAAATGGCTGCAGGGTTTAATGTACACCATATGGGATTTTACAATTCTCATTACCGTTACAAGGTCTGACCATACATAGTCCTTGCTTTAAACTTTTCTCATTGTCACTTCAAATGTGTGAGTTCTACTATCTGAAAAACAACTAGGTTGTAGTATGTTCTGGTCTAAAGAATGTCAATGTGGATTAGCAGGTGTTCAAATATAGCAATATGTTATACATTAGATAAGGTTTTCTTTTTTCCAACATTTTTTCTTGTGACGTACTGGATAAATGGGTTATTTCATTACCAGTATCCTGTCTATTTCTTTATTTAAAAAAAAAAAAACAGGATCAAATCTGACTAGTGGTACAAAAAACTTCAAAAACAAATAAAACCACTAAATGCTGCCAGAAGAAACAAATAGAAGAAGTACTAAAATATCCTTTAGTGTACCAAACCTCTTTATTTAATGTTTTCATCAACAAAATTGACTTCTTCAGAAACAAAATGCATCTTAAAAAGGCACACAATTATATACCATGGTATAAAATTAAAAGCCAATAAAATCTAACATTCAGGTAACTATATTAATAGATATACAAAGTACAGTGTTAACCCTTTAGTTAAAAAAATCATATTCCTCACTGAGAAAATATTTGATGTTAATTGTCTCTTTTAATCCAGGCAGTTTATCAGCCCCTAATCTTATCTACCACTCAGTCTCTCTTTTTTTAATATTATTTTTGTAGTTCCCCCTCTTAAATCCATGGGTATATGTTCAAGGACTACAAACAAAAACTTAAACCTCCTTACATTCTGCAACTACGTGGATAGTGAAGAGTTATGCCCCTGCATGTTCCATATTATGAACATTTTGCTGCAATGATCACGATACATTGTAAGAATAATAATACAAAAAACATCAACACAACACACAAATATTTTGAAATGACTCAGACTCCTTATTTTCATAACTTTGGCATGAAGCACCATAGAACATTGCTATTTTTCATTCTAAGCTCAAAAACTTAGAAAGTAATTATGCATGCATTAATACTTTGAAATAAATCATGGAAATGAGCTTGGAGGCAGTTTACATCAGTAAGCAGTTTGAACATAAAGAAAGTAAAGAAAACAATGTCAGTGTTACCTGGCTTATTGTAGTTAGGATATGATGAAGTCACTGTGATGCCATCTACTTACTTGTTGTTTGTCTTTCGGCTTTTCCCGGTAAGGGGTCACCACAGCAGAACTCCGGTCCGCTAATGATTGGCAGTAGATTTTTACGAAATGCCGAGGTGCCAGCTCGATGCTCAACCTTCAACAAAGGCACGCCCATTTACATACACATGTCTTTCAACTGCTACCCAACTGCGGGGAGGACATGCAGACTCCACACAGAAGGCATTCCCAAGCCCAGCCGAGAATCGAATGGGAGAACCTCTTGCTGTGAGGTAATAATGCTAACACCGTACCACCACATTATACAACATGTAAATGTTTTTGCACTGAAACACATAACCCTTCCAAATGTGTATTAATTAATTGGGGCCATTAGACACAAACTTGCTTGCACAATGTACACAGATTACAAAGTCTTGTCAATGATACACAAAATAAAGAACTTCAAACAATTATTTTGATATGAACACTCAGGAATGCATGATGTAGCACTCTACTAGTTGACAAATGCAAGCATCCATCATCAGATGACTACTCAATACACATTAATTTGACACACATAGATTTCATTTATGCTACACTAATTTCTATGAATGAAGTGATATATGAGTTATTGTTGCAGTATATAGTGATCTATGATCAGCACATGGCTGTGTCTGTCTGTCTGTCGCAACACATTGACATTTACTCAAACATATGTCATGCAAACAACAACTCAGTGTTGTCCAACATTTGTAATAAGATTTCTCTTGCTGTGCCAGTAATTGATACAATGCTGTCTAGATTGTGGATGTAGAAAGGCAGGTGTTCAAATCCAGCAATGACTAACTCATAAGAGTGTGCATGTTTGCATGACTGCAGTAACAGGTTGGACAGGTTTATGCAACAGGTCAGGTGTGTACACTTCCAATCAGGAGAAAAACACTGGGAGAGGGGTCCCACAGAAATGTCAATCACTTTTAGGTCAAACATTTCCTATACAATACAATGATGAGTTTACCCTTCAAATGTGTTCAGTCTCACACATGTAGTAATAATTCTTTGTGGCATCAGAAGTTGGCACAATGTTTTGTAGGTAGTGCAGTTAGATAGGCATTTGTTCAAATCCAATAGTGATTAGATAGTATATGTATGCATGAGACTCTAGTTCTAGGCAAGAGTGGCTTATCTAACAGATCTGGTGTGTACACTTCCTCTAAGTGGACTCATTTACTCAGGGAGAGGTATCACACAACTCTTTCACTCATTTTAAGCCAAACGTTTACTTTGCAACCCATTGATGGTGTCACCCCTTCGAATATGTTTTGCCTCACACTTGTAGTAAGCCTTCTCATTTGGTGTGAGTGGTTAATACATGGCTCTCTTGATTGTGGACTTAAATAGGCAGATGTTTAAATCCCACAATGACTAACTAATATGAGGGTGCGTGACTCTATTTTTAGATGGCAAGTAGCTTATCTGACAGGTCTGGGGTGTATACATCCCCTCAGTGGAAACACAGGAAGAGATATCCCACACCTCTTTCACTCATATTTAAGCCAAACATTTGCCTTACAACACAATGATGATGTAATCCCTTCAAATATGTTATGCTTCACACTTGTAGTAAGATTTCTTCTGTGGCATATGATGTTAATACATGGTTCTGTAATTTGTGGACTTAGATATGCAACTATTCAAATCCAGCAATAATTAACTATTATGTACATGTATGAATGAAGTGCTAGGCAGGAGGAGTGGCTTATCCAACATATCTGGTGTGTACACTTTTCATCAATTTAAATATTTTCACAAGAAGATGTCTCCAACAACTCCTTCACTGTCTTATAAGCCAAATATTTGCATTACAGCACAATGTTGATGCCACCTCTTCAGTTATGTTCTAGTGCCTTACCCAACAAATAATGATATAGTAGACTCACACTTGAGTTAACACTGACATGGCTAAAGGATTTTAATTCCAGAAAATATATTTTACGGGATACATGAGCATTCAAAAACAACATTAAAGACAGGCTTTGAATTGTGTTTATGATGTGTGTGTGTGTGTGTGTGTGTGTGTGTGTGTGTGTGTGTGTGTGTGTGTGTGTGTGTGTGTGTGTGTGTGTGTGCTTTCTGACACCTGTAGCAGTTTAAGGTTTATTGTGGCAGAAGCAGTTAATATCCAGCTCTTTAGAGTGTGGACTAAAATAGACAGTGGCTCAAATCTAGGAATTTTCTCCTACCTTTGTTGTATAAAGGATACCTGAAATTGTGTTGCAATGACTTCATCAGCAGATATGATGTGGATAAGTCAATTTAAGGTTAACAGTTATATGGCTACAGTATTTTGATAAGTCAAACCCATTTTACGAGAGGCTTCTGGCTTCAAACACGACACTAAAGTCATCCATTCAAGTGTGTGCACTTCTGACAAGTCATAATGATATCCTTCATGGCATCAACAGTTGCTATGCTGCTCTATAGATTGTGGACCTAGATAGACAGGAGTTTGAATCTCATAATGTATTTGTGGAACAAAATAATGACATTCAGCAGTGGCTTACCCAACAGATAGTGATGTGCAAACCCACACTTTTGTGAACCCTAACAATTCTAAAGGTTTTTGAGCCCCAGAATACAATTGATGAGAGGCACAACCTTTGCAAAAGACTGCTGATGTAATTCTTTCAATTGTGTGCTTTATGATACTTCAGATACAAGTCCCTCTCTGGAGTCAGTGATTAGTCCTACAGCTCAATGAACTCACATAGGCAGTTGTTCAACTCTGGAATGTGTAACTACTGAGTTTGTAGAAGACTGGTAAAAGGCAGGATTGGCTTTTTCAAAAACAATCGATGTTTAGAATTCTACACACTGTAAACATTTAAAATCGAGGAGAGAAAGGCCAACTTTTGCAATCCCATTAATGGAAGCCATATGCATTCAAACACAATGCTCGGGTTATGCCTTCAAATGTGTGTTTGTTGTTTGCCAAGTGTGTTATGAAATCTTGTGTGGAATCATCATTTAGTGCACAGGACAAGAAGAGCTTGATGTACATTGCATATATTCTAATCTTGTGGTATATGTTTCTTATTATTTTGTTCACAATGTAATGGTTACAGGGAAGAATGGCTTATTCAACAGATGCTACATTGTGGTCACAAAGTGTATTAGAACCTTTGTTATGATAGTCTGGAATGGTTATGGAATAGGTAGGTGTTGTTCATCCAGTATTTGTTGTATTTCGTTATAAGCATGCCGAGTATAATGATGCATTCTGTTGCAGAATGGTTAGCACAAACCACAAGTAATCAATGTTTTGGAATAGTTACTGTCATTTCTTTGTTTGTGGCAAAAATGTCTGAGAATTTTCTTCATGCAGCATGGTTATGCTGACAACCACTTAATGGAGGTAATGGTTGATGCACAGAGGATACCAACATCATTATAGGCTGGTCTGCACCTGTTTTATGTGACCTCTATTAAGTCTATAGTTCACTTACTCCTGATGGTACTGTTGTACCAGTCTGTGAAGTAGTTTGCATGAAGTGATCTAGGTATTATGGATGTGTTGCACAATGCTCAGTTCAGGAGACATTTTGGCTGATGACATAATGGCATACTGCTTTCAAAGTTTGACATTGTTAGACTGTATTACTTGTGTATTGTGACAGCAGTAGTAAGTTAACAAATAAATTTATGCTTACATCACCACAGCTGCTTTAAACTCCAATCACATATAATAAAGTGAAAATATGCATGCAACAGTTGTCAGTATATAATACTGCCACCAGGCACACTTGGGATTACTTCTCCTAGGGGCTAACTCTCACTACTGGTCTTTCTTTCAGACATACGTTATCATGTCTATAGGTATACACTGACATTCAAACATGCACAGTCCAGATGTTACGTGACTGTCTCAACATTACTTGCATCTTCCAGGATTTCCATCCTAATATATTTCTCATGACTTCCCTCATTTCCCATGTATTAATTCTCAGCTGTTATAGTAAACAAAAAAGCAACTAGTCAGTCAGGGAACTCTGTAACCTCAATAAAGGTAAAATCACCACTGACCAAAACTACTGTTATCTTAAACTCCAAATGTCTAACCAAAACATCCCTGGTGCTTTTTGGACTTCTGTGAGTAAGATCCTACACCCCAACAGAGCCAAACAACCAACTTTCACCTTCAAATTTGTCCCAGAAGCAATTGCACCACTTTCAACATTCACCTCATCCAAGCTGTTATCAAACTCATTAAAACCAACAGCAGGGCTAACCCCCTATATCTGAATTCTCACATCCACAGTAATTCTTTTACTCTAAAATCAATCACCACATCCACAGCTGAGACATCTTTTTTCAAATTAATTCCCTCCAATGAAGCTCTGGATGTTTGAACTGTCACTTCCAAAGGGTCTAGCCTAAGCATTTTGATAAAATCAAATTATGTTCCCACATTTTAAACAACTGTTCATATTTCTGGAGCCATAGGGGATATTAAAGAAGTGCAAATTGCCAACTTCTCAGCAGAAAAAAAAATTATAGTGGTAGTATTATTTAGGTTCTAAGTCTTAAACTTGATTGTATAAATCACAGTAAATGAAGTTTGCTATTACGTTTGTAATATTTTGTAAGTAACTTAAATATCATAACAACCACTCAAATTACAGACATACTGTCAGCAGCATTTTCTTCACTGAGCTGAAAACTTTTATACGAGGGTAGACAGTTATGCCTGTGCCAATTGATTTTGCAATTATGACATTTATGACAATATAAATAAATTTATGAACAACAATTAATATCTCTTTATCTGCACTAGACAGAGGTCAGATATTAGTGTAGTTGTATTGTTCATCATGTAATCTTTAAGATAAACTATTTTAATAACTTGTATGATGCATGATTTTGGAATTGTTAAAATAAATATAAATAGACTATATTAGACACCTGCAGACATTAGTAGGATGTTACTAAAGAGACATCTAGAGGTGTCATTAGGTCTTAATGAGTTAAAACCCATCATCCTAATTATGTATAACCTCCCACAGCAGTACCTTAAAACTGCTACAATTGTGGTTACCTATCCATTATCCATATTAATCAAAAGATCAAGAATCTGTGTTTCAGCTATTTGAAAAATCTTACATTCAGACCTTACACAAGAGAGGACATTTGGTAGAATCACCAAACTAGAGGCCAATTGCCATCATTCCAACCCTCACAAACATCTTAGAAAAATTAATTCACACTCAACTGCTCTAACACCTCACAATTAACAGTACCCTGTCTCCTACTCAACTTAAATTTAGATCAAATCACAACACAACAGTTTCCTTTTTGGAATTTGTCAGTATCACGAGCCTTGACAGAAACAATAGCAAAATGGTTTAATCTATATTATTCTTGGATATGACGAAGGCTTTTGATATTGTCTCACATGATAAACTGCTCCAAAATCTGTAGCCTTCAATGCTTCAGCAGTTATTTAACCAACATACAAGCTGTAAAATGGCAATAACCTCTAACTCATTTTCTTTCTGTTGCTGTAGTGGTACCGCAAGGATCTATCTTAGGACTCCTACTATTTAATACCTTCATAATTACCTCCACAAAGCCTCCATGCATGCATCCCTCATTTAGTACACAGATGACTCAACTCCTATCTGTTTACTTGAAGATCTGTCTAAACTACAGTTACCAAGTAGTCTTTCTCTTCCATTGAAGCTTGGCTGGACAGCTCCCAACTTATCTTAAATCATTAAAAAAGGCTTCTTTTAATCCCTAAATTTGGGACTTCAAAATCAATTCTTCAAATAACACACAGATTCAGAAGGTTATACATACTACTCTGCTAATTGTTAGTAGAGACAAAAACATAAAATTTAATCTGCATGTACAAGAACTAATCAAAACATCACATCAAAACCATGGATTATTACATTGCATAAAACAGTACCTTACTGAAACTAGTAGAAAGACCAATATCCATCTGTTTATTCCCAACAGTAATTTATGCCCCCCCATACTTGTAAATTTCCATGCCAAACAAATCAGGAAACTACAACAACGCTACAACAAAATTGCCTAACTTATCCTTAACCTCACTTATAAGGATCATTACTACACTGTCCTTAAAAAGCTTAACTGGCTAGAACTCTCATCATTACAGCTAATCACAACCAGGTGTAGCATACAATCTTCTACATAAACCTGCTAGATGTCCCTTCTAAAAAGAATCCTCCAAACCTATCCTCCAGAAGCATACACTCAACAAACACAACCTTACTATCTACTCACAAAGCCAATTACTCAGCATGGGAAGCCCTTGATTATCTTCATATCCCCAAAGAATGGAACTCACTATCTCTATTACTAAGATTCAGTAACAACCTGCCACTTTCAAAGACGAACTAAAAGATTTCCTCAGTGACACCTGGCTATGCTTTTACTCCTTTACTCTTTGCTAAGATAACTCTAATGAAAACAACCCTCTCCCTTGCTACCATTTTATTACATCTCTCTCACCCCCAAAACATTTGGGCCTTAGTAATAAGCAGTGAAGACACAATTGTAAATAAATGGTATATAAACAAAGTCTCTTATAACTACTGCTATACTGCCTTCTGTTAGACTAACACTTACTGATAGTACTGTTCACAACTAATATTGTTTTGCCTATAACTTACAACTTACTTCTCTACCTCCTTATAGTTATATTATCCTAACGCAACCCAAATAATTGATTTAATTCCCACTTTAATACAGTTAGCTGAATGTTTACTTATGCAAAACCAGCTGTTTTACTACAAATGGTTATATGTAATATATTCCATTTCAACATGATACTGTGATTGTATCAATATGAACATATTGTACCATTGTGACTGTACAATTGTGAATGTATACATTTATTCAATATGCTTTTATGCAATGTGAACCAGTACAATAAGCTATTTATATCATTCTCTAATACTTCACTGATAAACATGACAATAATGTTTAATCTACCTGTTTGAATTTACATTGTTCATGGGTTCATAGGTACTTACTATGGTATTAATTTGTGAAGATCTTAAGGAGCCTAGCCATATACGCTCATGGTAGTTTTTAGCACTTACAATATATTTTGCATACAAATGAACTAGAGGGAGTCTGAACAAGGATGTGTTGTGACATTTATTTATATCCCCTAACCATGAGGAATAGGAGTACTAAACCAAGTTTGAATTTGTGGTTGCCTATCCATTCATCCAAATTACACTTGAATAGAGAAAGAAAACTAGCTTACATTATACGGAATGCACGGCAGTTCCATAGAAGCAGTATTCTCTGTGATATAAACCTATTCCTTTGACATGTTCTACTTGATTTGCAAAAGAGATTGAGATCCCTTAAGCATGTGTTTATGATGCCATTGGACTTGCAAATATGCAATAGGTCTGACAACACAGGCCCCGAGATTCATGAACAGTCTGTGCAAGAATAGTCTATTCTTGCAAGGGCTGTTCCGTGTAGGAATACAGCAGCAGCATGCCCTACATCTGTGTACGAGTGCAGGGGGCATGTATAAGTCCTGCATGGACACTTAAACACACCCTCTGTACTCAGAAAGTTGTGTACAGCACTTTCAAACAAGGAAGTAGCATAATATGAGAGCCTGGCTCTAATATTATGCATTATTTAAATGTCTGTGGACACTGAAATATAAAACTAGCATGTCGGTGTCCATGGACACTGAAATAGGAAAAAAAAAAAACACAATTCCCAAGAAGTAGCCCGCACAGAGCATGATTGTCTCTGGAATGGCCAGATCATCGCCCCACATGGCTGCAGCCTGCTGATAAATATATGTCAATAAAAAATATAATAATTTAATATTTCTTTATATTTTTGTACAATAAAAAAAAGTTTAAGCACAGCACAGTGGGTTTGCACACTGTGGTGCTTTGCTCAGCCCAGCTTAAATGCTGTTTGAGAGTGAAATAGAATTCTGAAGAAGCAGCCATTGTTGCTGATGTAGTGTAGTGGTTAGAGCACTGGTTTAGTGTGCAAGCCATGCATGGTTGAAATCCTAGCTCTGACTCATATATTTTGTGTGTGGAAGCAGTTATAAATTAAATTTTATGAATTGGAATGATATTTGTAAGCCATATGCCTCACGTATGGTAGTGTAGGGCTGGGAAATTGCCATAGGGAAATGTAAAAAACTTTTTCTGTTTTATTTGTAGATAATTGTTTGCGGCCTGTTAAGCCTGCCACAGTTCTGCTGAAACAAGCTAAGGATTGCTTAAGCATGAAAATATAACCAATCCTTAGCAACTGCAAGCTTTGCTTAGCTGGTTTAAGCCTTGAAAAGCAGATTTGTGCACTGGTAAGCATCGGTAAGCGAAGCCTATAGAATTTAAGCACCTATCAGTTTACCTGTGTTTCAGCACTGCTTAGCGCCTCACAAACCCACGCAAACCTGCTTACAACTGCTTAAAAGTGCCTTAATCACTCTGTATCCAGCAGCCCAGCTTCTGGCCAGCAACAAAATAATCAGTGGTGCTCAGTCTTGAACCCGGGATGCTACACACCATAGGCACAGCAATTTACCACTAGGCAATCTGAGCTGTGAGATGTCAGGATGTTTTTTACAACATATCATGCAGTACATCAGTTTACAATAGGGAAGACACACTGTGCAATGAGGAATGATTATTTACAAATATATACATGAAAGAAATATGTACACATATAAAGGGATAGATATGTGTGTAGATACATATATATGGTGGCTTTGCAGTTGCCCGCCCCTACTGTAAATTTGATCTGGGACACCCCACCCAGTCTGGTGTTCACTCTACTTAATACAAAGAGAACATTTGAGAAGGCCAACCCACTTAGGTTCTTAACCTCTGCTGCTCCTTCCTCTCTCCTTACACTTTACTAAAAAAAAATAGCACATTATTTTGCTTTTGCTTCTTCTTAAAAGTACTCAATTGTATTTATTATGCTGCATTTATGACTGCTTGGTAGTAGCCTGATTAAATTGTCACTGTTATCCTAAGCCTTTTGGTTTAAATACTTGGAGTTCAGACCAGTTGTTTTATATTAAGAAGGTTTGTGGTCTGCACTGTTGTGGCAGGACAGGTAGCTTACATCCTTCTAAATTGGGAGTTTCTGATTGAAGGCTTAGTGTCTGTTATTCAAAGAGTGTATTAGTTATGGTTTAAGCACTTGGTTTTCGGGTCAGTTATTTTACATTAAGAAGGTGTGGTCTGTACTCTTGTGGGAGGAGAGGGTAAATTCTGCCCTTCTGAGATGGGAGCTTCTGGTTAAAGGCTTATTGTGCCTGCTTATTTGAACTGTTTTTCTGAAAATGATATGCCTTGTTTGCTGTAGCATAGACTAAATTCAGACCTGCTGAATATAGCTTTGTTTGTATAACTTGAGCACTAATCCAGACCATCTTTTTTTGGAGAAGGTTCCCCTGCACCCTAGTGGCAGGAGTGTGCAGTTAGAACTTATCTGATCGAAGACTGCTGGAGCGGGGCTCAGTTTTTAGCTTTTTATTGGTTAATTTGTTTAAATCAGTTTGCTCATTTGCTACTGTTATATTAAATATATATATATATATATATATATATATATATATATATACACACACACACACACACACACACACATATATATATATATATATATATATATATATATATATATATATATATATGTATATATATGTACACTTTATGCATCACTGCTTAGCTAGGGTTAAACTATTCCTAGTGCCATAAAGTCTGCTCTTCAAATTTTCCCTTAGAACTAGCCAGTTTTTTTGTTTTAGCACAAAAATCTGTTTCTTTGAGTTCGGCACTTGTTTAAAACTCATAAGTACTAAATAAGCTACAAATTACTACAGCACTCAACTTTCCTCACTTGTCTAGAGGAAAACAGTTTTAATAATTAATAAATAAGCACCTATCCAGGCATGTCTAAGGGTCAGCTTCCGGTGTTTTCTCCTGTCTACCTGATGAATCTGGGCATTTTGGGGCAATGCAGCAATTGCCTCATGTACACAGACAACCCTCTCCTCCTACCACCCAACACTACAACCTGTGAGAGATGCACTTATATAGCCATACTGGAAGCAAAGCTCTCTTCACCCAAGACTTGACTAGACAGTCAAGAGGAGAAAGTAAACACTTGCACTACACCACACTCATCACATAGTCCCTCAAAACCTACACCAACAAAACACACACATAACAACACAAAACACACACTTACAGTTGCGGAGGCTCTCAATAAAAAAATCTGCTCAAGCAACAGAGACCTCCAAAGTAGAAATGCATGCAACCTTTACCCCCCAACACAACCCAAATGATACATAGCCCACAAACTCAGTGTGCCACTCAACCACACCCCATAAGGCATAACAACGTACCCAACACTCTAGTCATAGGTGACTCTATAGTCAGGCACACTGATGTTCCACTCACCAGACTAAATAAGGAGAAAGTTACTGTCAGCTGCCTGTCAGGTGCCAGGATCCACCACATAATGCACGCACTCAGGTCGCACCACAACAAGCACAAATATGACTCTGTCATTGTCCATGTTGGTGTGAATGACCTGAGTCGCACCTCCCTGGACTACATGAAAAGATACATGGAGGATCTTGTAGCCCAGGCAGGTATGATCCTAGCCCTGAGTAGCATCCTGCTATCACCCAAAATGATGCCATAGTACAAGGACAAAATGATTGACTATAACAATTGGCTAAGCTTCTGGTGTCATTCTAAGGGGATCCAGTATCTGTCTGCCTGGGATGACATGATCGACAGACCACGATGCTTTGCCAGAGATGACCCGCACCTGTCACCCTTGGGATTCCGGATACTGGCTAAGGCTCTTGCCACCCCTATAGAGCCTTTTTTTAGGCAAGGTTCAAATGACAAATTCACCACCGCAACAGGTACAATCAAGCAAAATCTGAGGGTAATGCTACTCAATGCTAGAAGTCTAAACCTCAAAATGCATTCACTCAAGGCACTCCTTAAAATGGAGAACATTGACATCAGTGCAGTGACAGAGACTTGGTTCAAGGCTCCAGAGAGCACCCCTGCATTACCAGGCTATAATTCATACCACACCTTTCGGCCTCCTAACCTGGGCCGAAACACTAAAGGTGGAGGCGTGTCCACGTTCATTAAGGATATCCACACCTCCAGGCTAGTTGCTCAGCATAATGCATCTGAGATTATCCAAGTGCAACTAATTCTGGGCAAGACAACAATCCAAATTGTAACTTGCTATAGATCCCCCACCATGCCCCAGGATTCCCACTCCTCATTTCTTGATACATTGGAAAATATTAGGGTACAACCCAACACCGTAATAATGGGCGATTTCAACTACCCCACCATTAACTGGGAAAACTACTCATGTACCAACTCTTTTGCTCAACGTTTTCTGGAATTCATAAATTCCAATGCCTTGGATCAACTTCCCACACCTCCACCAGGGGTAGCAATATCCTAGACCTGGTCATTACCAACAAGGGCAACCCGTGTTCCACACCAGAGGTCAATTCCTCGTAGGTCAGATCCGACCACAAGCTAATCAGCCTAGACATCCACATCGCGCCCCCATCCCCCATTAGGGAAACCACCGTAAAAAATGTCTCCAAAGCCAACATCATGCTTCTTAAGACAGAAGTGGCAAACTTCATGTCACCCATGTAGATGGACAAAAGAGGTACGACTGCTGAATCCTACACAAATGCACTTTATAAGCACTTACACGAGTGCATGGATCGTGCTATCCCTAACATAACCAAGATGCTATCCTCCAAAAAAAGGAAGCCAGTCTGGCAGTCCCCTGCCATAAACAAACTCTACAACAGAAGAAAGAAACTGTTGCAAAAAAGGGTAAAACCCCATGACTGGAAGAACTCCCTGGCCAGCCTCAGTAAGAAGCTGAGATCCCTCATAAAATCCTCCAAAGCTAGTTATGAAAACAAAAATCACCACTGATTCTGAAGAAGACCACAAAGCATTCTATAGCTATGTCAAGAATCTCAATGGCAACACTCAGATCTGCTTTGAGTTACAGCACAATGGCACTAAATATACAGAACCAACTGATATTGCCAACATCCTGGCAGACAGGTTCAGTGCTAACTTTACCCCCAGAAGAATGCAAAGTTCCTGTAATCATGGCTGCACAGGTAAAAAACACATTCTCCAAAGCCAAGAACACAGCATCCATGGGACCTGACAACATCCCAGGCTGTGTTCTACATAAACTACAGAATGAACTGGCACCCCACCTAAGTACCATGTTCAATCACAGCCTCACCTCAGGCTTTGTGCCCACTGAATGGCTCACAGTGATGGTTATCCCACTCCACAAAGGGGAGCCACCATGGACCCCAGGAACTACTGCCCCATTAGCCTAATGAGCCTTGTCTGTAAGGCCATGGAATGTATCATTATAGAACTTATAAACAAAGACATTGGTAATCTCCAAACTCTGGACCCCACCCAGTTCAGGTTGGTAAAGGGCAGATCATGTCTCCTAAACTTGATTGACTTCTTTGAAGCAGTCACCAAAGCCATAGACGGGGGTAAGGTGGTTCACACAGCTTATCTAGATCTCGCCAAGGGTGTTGACACCATCCCCCACTCTGGAATTATAGATAAACTCACTAAACTAGGTATAAATCCCTTTGTCACAAGATGGGTTGCCAACTGGCTCACTGACAAAACCCACACTGTGAAAGTAGCAGACTCCAAATCAGACTTCAGACCAGTGACACGTGGAGTACCACAAGGTTCACTCCTGGGTCCTCTCCTGTTTGGTATCTACTTTTCTGAAGTACAGGCTAACACAGAAGGTCTTTGGCTAATGAAGACTGCAGATGACTGCAAACTAGGAGCCATAATTGAAACTCCTAATGATGTGGACATCCTACAAAAGGGCCTCACTGAGACAGATGCCTGATGTCAAAGCCATGGCCTCAAGCTCAATGCCAAAAATCGCATTGTCATCCCTTTTGGTAAAAACTCTCTACCCATGAGCTACCACACAGGTGGCAATCTACTTAACACTGAAAGTGTGAAAAGAGACCTTGGGACACTGGTGATCAATAGTATCTTGATAATCACCACAGTAGTCAGGAAATCCTTCTACGTGGCACACCTCATCACAAAAGGCTTCTTATCCAGGAAAAAAGAGGTCAGTGTTCCCCTCTACTCATCACTCATTAGACCCATTATAGAGTACAATGCCCCTTTTGGTATGTACCTCACAAGACATCTACAGCAACTGGAAAGGCCACAGAAATATCTCACAAAAAGGATTACTTGCCTCAAACAGATGCCCTATTCAGACTGTCTCAGAAATCTACAGCTTTACTCCGTCGCATATCGCCTACTCAGAGGCGATTTCTGCCTAACATACAAAGCTATGTCAAACCCAGAGCTGTTGGTTATGCTCCACTTAAAGAAATCCCAGTCCCTCCGAGCTACATGCTCTAGTGACATAAACCTTGTCACCACAATAAACAGAACATGCTGGAGGGATAGATTCCTGTCCCAGAGACTTCCCATACTCTTGAACAAACTACCTATCTATATCAAACAAAGCTCCTCATTAGCACTCTTCAAGAAAAATATTGATGATTGGATGGGAAAAAAGAAATTCACCCTGGGGATCACCTCTGTGGCTCTGCTTAACAGGGGCACAGTGAAATAATTTTCTTGGATGACGAAAGCCAGGGTACCTTTTTGGCTAGGCTTGTATAGGCCCTACGGCTGATAGCCTAGTACCTACCTATAAACCTATGAACAATATATAGATATATTACCAAGAAATACTGATGTGTGTGTGTGTGTGTGTGTGTGTGTGTGTGTGTATATATATATATATATATATATATATATATATATATATATATATATATATATATATATATATATATAAATATATATGTGTGTGTGTATGTATATATGCATACATGTCTCTAAATGCCCATACAAACATATGCTGCTGATAGACCACTCATAACTGGGGCAGCATGCACATTTGGATAGAAATGGACTCATGACACTCACATCTGCCCCCCTCCAAGTCCAAATAATTTGTGAACAGTACGCTGCTACAAAATTGTGATAGGCCATACACAATGACCAGACATATACCTTGACCTCTTAACAAAACAACTACAATAAGTAAATATAGTAAACAAAAATACAAACAGCCAGTAATTCACACAAGTTAATTTTACTATGATGTCTTTGCCAAAGCCTTCAAGGAGTAACACGTTACAAGAAATACTTGCCTTAATTAGATGACGCAATTAACACTTAAGTACATTTAAATACACAGCCTGCAATTTCACTCCTCATTCAACTCCCTAGGGGATAAAGTATCACATTTAAAAACATACATTGATTCTGTACATAATTGATCTTTGATGACTGATCAAACTGAAAAATAGACTTTTTTCAAAGCAGTACTTTTTAACCCACTACACTTAATTACATGCATATATACACAGCATCCAATTACACTACTCATTTAACACCCTAGGGGATAATGTATCACAGTTAAGAATTTAAACTGATTCTGTACATAAATTTTCTTTCATGACTACTACCCCCATGGTGAGAAGTATTAAAATGGACAGCTATAGAACTGTCTTCTTTCTCGTCAGTAATATGTCTCACATGTTCTAACAGCCTAGTTTTAAAACACTTGTTACTCTTCCCCACATAAAATATGTTACAATGGCATTTAAGAGCATTGTCCATACACCAACCTCTTGAATGTACAGAGTCCCACATGTTGTCTACGCTTTCCCCTCAGCAGGAATGACAGAACAAAATAATGGTAAACCCTAACTATCAGCCTCCTACTTTATGGCGTCTGTACAAAGTCTGATATAATTTGGGACAGAGGCCCAAAAACATGGCCATACTTGAAATATTGCTGTTATACACTGAAAAAAATTGCTGGTGTTACAGGGTTTGTTGTAACATGTATTTTCTGCGGGATATATAGTCGGAAAAACAAATAGATGCATTTACTGATTGCAATCACTAGAGTATGCTACTGATTTGCCAAGGACAACACCTGTCTGGGGAACAGACCAAACATAACAGGCAAACCTCAGGCTATTATGTGGATCCCTACAGTTGAGAGCTATGCAGACACAGAACTTTGTCAGACTGAAACCCATGAAGAAGTAGCATGTTCAGGCAAACCCGGTTAAACAAGCAGTATTCAAAACATATAACAGCAATACTCACATTCTCCCCCTAAGTCTTGAATCTTCTCCACCATTTAGCTTGTTTGTCTCCACATGTCTTGCTCTAAGAGGTATTAGCTCACACGCCTCCAAGATATCTTCCTCACAGGTAAGGGAAAGGGCCAATGCCCACATGGAGTACTCAATTATAGGAGTATGTTGCCATGACATTGGCTATTGGAATAACTACAGAGCTGCTCTGCATGCAGTCATCAACTGAGGAACACCAATTGGTGCTCAGGCCATCACATGGTCATGTGCATTACCTACAAAAGACAAGCTGCCATGTATTCAAACCACCTCTGTCATAGACAGTCCATCAGTGCAAAGCTAAAGTTGTGTGAGAAAAAAAAGGATATATCTGTGGAAAATCAAGAAAAAAAAAGAAAAAAGGTATGTGAAACAAGTAAGCATGTAACTGAATGCACTAAGTGGTCTATAATAATGGAAAAATAGAGGTTTGAAAGCATATGTCTCAACAAGACTTGCTGTACTGATGTACTGCTGAACAGCACTGATTGCTAGAGCATGTGGCTCTGTCTGTAGTGACTAGGCCAGCTACTGGGATGTTGTACATATCCATATGTTACCTGTGCATATAACTTTGATACACATTTTGTCTTGTAAATATAATACAACTATACAGAGCATGTGCAGAGTCAAGTACTGCTGCATATGTGTGTGTTGAACTGCATGTTATATACTGAGCTCATACCATTCAACTGTCCAGTGTTCTGCATACTGACCATATGTTTATATCTGTCAAATCCTTGCCAAATCTGTGAAGACTGACATTACAACATCCCCCTTCATTGTCCTCTGGCTTTTCCCATTCGGGATTGCCACAGTGGATCATCTGTTGCCATTTTTTCCTGCCCTCTGAATCTTGCTCTCTCACACCAAACACCTTCATGTCCTCTCTCATCACATCCAGAAACCTTATCTGAGGCTTTCCTGTCTTGGCAGCTACATCCTTACCATCCTTTTCCCAATAAACTCAGCACCCCTCCTCAGCACTTGTCCAAACTGATGTAATGCTGCCTTTCCAACTTTGTCTCATATCCACCCAACATGGCCTGAGCCTGTCATATATACATTGCTAAACCTGTGCATCCATGTCACACCCAGTGCAAATCGTAACATCTGTAACTCTGCCATGTGGGGCTCTGACTCCTGCCTTTTTGTCAATGCCACTGTCTCCAACTCATATAATATAAGTGGTCTTACTACCCTCTTGTATACTGTACATAGCACATTTACTGGTACTCATCTGTCACATATCTCTCATGACACTCTTCTCCACACTCAACATCCTGTCTGTACTCTCTTCTTCACCTGTCTTCCATAGTCCTCATTACTCTGAAATGTTGATCCCAAACATTTGAACACATCCACCTTTACCAGCTGTACCCCATGCATCCTCAACTTTCTGCTATCTTCCCTCTCAGCCACACACAGATATTCTGTCCTAGTGCTGATGACCTTCATTCCTCTCCTCTCTAGAGCATCTGTCCACCTCTCCAGGGTCTCCAAATGCTGTTCCCTACTCTCAATACAGATCACAATGTCATCTGCAAACAATATAGTCAACAGGGACTCCCGTATGATCTTGTCTGTCAACTTGCCCATCACCATTGCAAATCAGAAAGGGCTCACAACTGATCTCTGATGCCATCCCACCTCTAGCTTAAACACATCCATAAATCCCAATGCAGACCTCAATGCTGTCACACCACCCTTGTACATATCCTGTACCACTTTTACACATATCTCTTCCACTAGTGACTTCATCATACAATACCACAGCTCCTGTCTAGGCACCCTGTCACATGCTTTATGTAAGTCCAGACAGACACAGAGCAACTCCTGACCTTCCCTGTATTCCAACAGTAACAGTCTCAGAGCAAACATCACATCAGTAGTGCCCTTTCCACACATGAAACCATACTGCTGACCAGTACTCCTCACCTCCCTGTGTAACCTAGCTTCCACTACTCTTACCCATAACTTCATGCTGTGACTGGTCAATGTTATCCCTCTGTAGGTATTACAGCTCTGCACATCAACCTCATTCTTAGCACCATAACCAAGCGCTTTCTCTTGACCCCTCTTGCAACCTCACACTTCCCAATATATCAGTAAACAGTCTGGCTAACACACCACTGCCATTTTCCCTACACAACCCCATGCTTCCACAGGTGTGTAAGTGGACCAACAGGCTTGCCAGTATTCATCCTCTCCATAGCTGTCCTCACATCCTCCTTGTTAAGCCATTGCACTTCATGACTCACCATACCCACATCATCCAACCTTCTCTGTCTTATTCTCCTTATTCATCAGCCTCGCAAAGTACACTGTCCATGTGCTCAACACATTTCCCTTGCTTGTGAGTACATATACCTCATTATCCTTTATAACTCTTATCAGCTGCACATCTTTCCTAGTGCAGTGCATCTGTCTAGCCAATTGGTACAATTCCTTTCATCCCTCCTTAGTGTCCAACCTATCATAAAACTCTTCATATGCCCATCCTCAGCCTTTGCCACCTCTCTCTTTGCCATGCACATCATCTCTTCATACTTCTGCCTACTTTCCTCATCTCTCTGACAATCACACTCCTTCTTCCCCAATCACTGCCTCTGTATATTGTCTAGTACTTCCTCAGTCCACCAACAGGTGTCTTTGTACTGCTTCCTCCATTCACATGTAACCCCAAGCACCTGTCTAGCTATCTCCCTTACCAGCTCTGCTGTGCTTAACCAGATATTTGTTATATTGTCACTGCCACCCAGTGCCTGTCTCAACTCTTCTCTGAACTCCACCTCACAAGCACACTTTTCTAATTCACACCATTTGATCCTTGGTGCTGCCCCCAAACTCCTGCTCATCTCGATCACCAGCATCGTCTCACATACCAGCATTTTCTGCTGCCTAAATACACTTTCCCCTGTCACCACTTTACAGTCTTCAATCTCCTTCAAACTGGCCCTCTTACATTGGATATATTCCACCTATGTGCATCTTACTGCACTCTTGTATGTCACCCTATGCTCCTCCCTCATGTTATAGTGCATATTCACCACAACCATGTCCATCCTCTTTGCAAAATCCACTACCATCTCCACTCCTTTTAACACCATACATACCAATCAATTCCCCATCCCTTCTGCTCCCTTCACCAACATGCCCATTGACATCTGCTGCAATGACCAGTCTGTCACCCTTGGGTGCAGTCATCACCACGTCATCCAACTGACGTCACATTTCTTTTTCTCATCTATCGCACAACCAACTTGCATAGCATATGCACTAACAACAGTCATCATTACACCATCAGCTTAGAGCTTCAAAAACATCACTCTGTCAGAAAGTTATGTCATCCTCCAAAAACACTCTTGGCATACTGGTCCTTCAGCAGAAGCCCTACCCCCTTCCACCTCCAGTCCACACCTTGATAGCACAATTGTGATCTGCCTACCATACACCCAGCCATGATCCTCTTCCATGTGGTCTATTGCACACACTCAATATATCGGGTCTACATTAAAATAATGAAAGCTTACAAATGTGAATACAACTACATCGACACATAAACACTGAAGTACAAAAAGAGCAAAATATGTAATCGGCAAAAATTAGAACGTCAAACGTATTTCTTTGGCCTGCAGAGTGATCGTGGGGATGAGGAAACATATCCTTTTCCCCACTGTAGTGGGATCTCAGAGTTGGTATATTTAAGTAGGGGGGGTGTGGGGGGATGTGTTTATTTAAGTTTTTTTAGTTAGGTTTTCCTTACCTGTATGGTGCTGTTGTTTGACAAAATACATTCGGCGTTCTAATTTTCACCGATTACATATTTTGCTATTTTCATACTTTAACGTTTGTGTGTTGATGTAGTTGTATTCGCGTTTGTAAGCTTTCATTATTTTAATATAGACCCAATAGATCAACCATCCCCTGGCCATCATATCACCTAGCCTGGTCCCTATACCACACAGAGGAATAACATTGACCATAATGCTGCCAACATTAATAATTCTTACCCTCAATACCACCCTCCTAGCCTTTCCCCTGTCTTCCTGCCATATGACTGTTGGACATCCTCCAGGGGAAGACTGTCAGTGCAAAGGCTACTGTGTTATTGAATGACTCAAGTATGTTACAGCAATACTGAGACACCGTCACTGATTTTGGCCCATTGCACCCATGTATGCATGTCATCCTACAGATGTCCTGCTGTAACATGTTGAGAGGGATGACTGCACAGCAAGAGTGTGAATTTAGTGTGTCATACTGACAGAGAACAGACATGTATGTGAGGTATTAGCTATGCACATGTCAGTATGAGTAGGTGTATGTGTCCACCTCATGAAAACAGACATGGGATGCAAAATGTCAGTTAAAACAGCTGTACATGTTGTACACATGTGCAATCTTAGTTACTGTGCACTCAAAAGAGTGACATTTCTACAACTACTGATTGTGGCATTGCCCTGACACAGCCATGATTAGTACAGTAAGCACTTGGTCCCTATAGTGGCTGTGCAGGGCAAAGTAGGGGCAGGAATCGACCTGGCATCAAGCCAGCCATTGTCTGAACAGGCATATAGGGTCACTGGTGGATCGCTGTAAGGTCAACTATGACTACAAATTGGAGACACCCACCAGGGACAATCACAAGGCCATCTTCCCATATGTTTGCAATCTCGGAGGCAATATAACAACCCAACCTGCAATGGTGGCTGATCAGATCACATACATACACAACATAGCTACAGGCAACCTGATTCAGATAGGGTTAGTCTACTGAATGATATCCAAATGAATACCGACAACAGATATACACGTATTCCCCAATTAGTGCTCGCTCACCTTCAAATGACTAAAGGAAGAAAATGCCTCTCTCCTTTGTAAGAAAATGCTGCTGTTTATTTCCAAACAAGAATCCAAACAAGAATAAAAACAGTAGTATATCCACAATTGTCCCAAACTGATGAAACAGTGGTTAAGCGCTTTCACCCGTGTAACGGGCTTCCTCAGAACACTGTATAACAATTTTAAATGCCTTAAATAGATTTTTTGGTGCCAAAGATTTTTCAAAATCTTAAAGGGATAATACCCTATTATTGTATCCACCATAAACATTGACTTGCATATACTAAACCAAATACGATCTACTGATGTTATAATACTATTGAAATGATAGTAATATTAAACATTTCCATCTAAACTACAACTCTTTTAACATGTTAAAAATTGTTGTTATAACATCTGAGACTGATAATGTAACTGGTGGTGTGTATTGATGTCATTGTCACCACCAAATGTCATAAACAATTCCTCCCCGTTAATGTCATATCAATAACATAATAAAAAACATAATAAAAAACACAATAATTAACATTTATCTGCCTCATAATATTGTGTATCTATATTTAAAATCTATATTTGAAAAAAACTAATATTTCCAGATGAAGCACTATAAAATACTGTACTATAAAGTTAATGTCCGTATGTGTTTCCTATAACATTCCGCTTCTTTTTAGCGATCGGACCCAATATATTCATTCTACTGAAATCCACTAACCTATCATAAATAATAAATCAAATATAACTGCTAAATAAAAAATACATTTAAAACATTATTAGTTTAAAATTTTTTTTCTTTCTTACTTTGATAATATATAAAAACAATTTGAATAAACAATTGAAACATAGTATCGGCGAATGTTGATGACTGTAAATACTACGGCGTGCTGTCAGTTCAAATTCGTCAACTGACCGGGACAACATCATGGTCCCCAGTCCACTAATGTCAACACCTACATTTAGCTAGCCCAATAAGGGTCAACAGAGCCATTGTCCACTGCACTGACTAAAAAATGTGACTAATGGTGTAATATCTCCCTTTTTACTATCTTGTTCAGTCACACTATATAATATTACGATCTAATCTGATAACAATACTAAAGTTGGCATGCAGGTGTTTGCGAGTATCAAGCCCCACTAATCTATTTCTGCACGCAATAAGTGTGCCAAACAAGTGAATATTCCTCTCATGGGAGCAAGACTACTTCAGGTGTCCTATATACTTGGGATATGTGAAAAAATTGTTGTTCATGGTTAACAATTCATTATACCCCATATCTATTTGAAAATAAAATAAAACGTAAAATGAAATATTGAAGAACATGATGAAAAAAATGTTTTTATGAGGACTGATCCTATTCACCCACACTAACTGTCCTAGGAAGGTAGGAATTAACAAGGATGAAGGAAATATGTAATGTAATAAGGGGTTCTGTATTAATGTAGTAAAATGGGTTTTAATGAAATACTGTCCTTTAACCCAGGTAAGGTGGTTGCATCCAGATATATTTGCCACCATGCCTCCTTGAATATTAAGTGCATTTTCGAATCACCTCCTCTGGGATCAAATTTAATAATGTCTATTATCCCAAACTTAAATCCTTTTATATGCCCCTTAGTTTCTATGTGTCTTCATAATGCATTGGTGGAATCCTTCTTCTTAATTTTATAAACATGTTCGTAAATGTATTTATTTAAACTTCTCTCGGTCTTTCCCACATAGAAACAGGGGCATTGATTGCACATCACTAGATATACTACCATTTTGGAGCTGCAATTACCCTTTAAAAACTTTATTTTAGTTCTCATGATGTTTTGCAATTTAATTTCCTTATCTTCATAAATATAATTGCATTGACTGCAACATCCACATTTTTTGGTATAATTTTCAATGGGTGTGTTATACTTCCTATCACTTAGTGTATGTTTTTGCAATAACCTTTTTAAGTTATTACCCATCGTATATACTATTCCTGGTTTCTCTCCCATGATGGCTGATAATATGGGATCACCTGTTATTAAATACCAGTATTTATTTAGTAAATCAATAATATCTCTAGATGATGGGCTGTACAACATAATATAAGCTCTCTGATGACTGCTGTTAATAATGGTCCCTGAATTGGTACTCATTCTTGTATTGGTGTCTCCTAGTATTTGACTACTGGATCCTAATAGGGGTTTGTATTTCTTTCCCCATTCATCCCAGAGATATTGAATCAGATTGTTCATCATATCAACAGGATAGCCTCTGTCTCTGAACATATTGGTTATATTGTTTATTTCGCTAACCAAAATTACATGGTCAGATGTCATTCTTGAGGGCCTGATGCACTGACCCTTAAATATGTTGTATTTGAGTTTGGGGGGGTGTGGTAGCTGTTATATTCTAAGTAATCGTTAGAAAACATATTTTTCCTGTGAATTTTAGAATGTAATTTCCCTTCATGCTCATATATAAAAGTGTCTAGATAAGCTATACCAACTGTATTGTATGAGTAAGTAAATTTTAGAAATTCATTGCTATCATTTAGGAACTGTTTAAGTTGTTCCAACTTCTTGATACTGGAGTTCCAAAGAATGTAAATGTCGTCAAGAAATCTGGAATAGTGCATGATGTGGGGGAAATAGGAACTGGGGAAGAGGATGTTGAGTTCCCAATCCAACATGACCAGGTTGGCAAAAATGGGAGCACAAGCTGCTCCCATAGCTACCCCCCTGGTCTGTTTGAAATATTCCCCCTCAAAATATATAAAATTGTTGTCCAAAACAATACTCATGCACTCAGTGATTAAATTGACTTCGTCCCATTCTAAATCAGAATATTTTCTTATACTATTCGAGAAGGCATCAAGTCCTTCCTCTTTGGGTATACATGAGAATAAATCTATCACATCTATAGTGACAAACAACCATCCTTTCCTCCATTTTTCTATAGGATATACCTTCAAAAATTCCCAAGAGTCCTTTACCATATGTGGCATTTTTCCATATATGTGTTTTTTAAGTCTCACGTCAATATATTTCCCAATTGAGAATGTTTTTGATTCACTTCCAGAAATGATGGGTCTGAAAGGAGGATCGTCTATACTTTTGTGAATCTTAGGTATACCTACTAATGTAGCTAGTCTAGGATGCTTGACTGTCATAAATTTGTGTATTTCTGTACTAATTCTGCCATCTATTAAATATTCCTCTAGATATGAATCAATTCTCCGATAGGCAATGTTGATTTCATTAAGTGAAATGGGTTCATATTTACCAGTATCATATAAAATGTCATACATTTTCTTGTTATATTCATGGCTCTCATATATAACAATTCCCCCACCTTTATCAGGCTTCATCACCCTAATACCAGGAAATATTTGTAATTCCATTAATGTTTCCTTTTCTTTAGTAGTTAAATTACTACATCTTTCGTTATGCTGTGCCCTGTATAAGTTGTAAAACTCCTTTGTCATTATTTTTTCATACATTTCAACTACTGGGTAACCAGGGGGTATAAAAGAGCTCTTTACTACCAATTCAGAATTAATATTGTTTGGTAATATCTCTTGCTGTTGCTTATTATTATGACCTTTGTCATTAAACATAATAGCCAAATTAATTTTCCTTGTGAATTTTTTTAATTCACATATACTGTCTACCAAATCAAATCTAGGTGTAGGGATACATTTCATTCCCTTAGCTAGAATGTTAAAATGCCCTTCATGTATTTCCAAATTGGAGTAATTATAAATGTTGAATCCATTCAAACTGTATAAAAAATCTCCAATTTTTCTTATTTGTTCATTTTTAGAATTCCTAATACTTTCTATGCCTACCATCTCCTGTTGTTGTTGTTGTTCCTCCCCCTTCCTTTCATATAACTGTTTCTGTAAGGTTGTCCTTGTGTCTCTTGTTCCCTCCAAAAATGTGAGTTTCTGGGGGTGAATTCTCTCTCTATATACCCCTCCTGATGTTTATCATCTAAATCATAATACTGAAGTGTTCTCCCATTTATTTTCTCTGTATACCATGTGTATACGGTCCCATTCTTATATTGATTTAAATCTCTATGTATTTTTTTGTGCTTTGATTTACGCAAGTTTTGCATCCACCTTTTAGCTATATCAAATTGTTTTTTATACAATCTCTCCCATTCAGGGAATAATAAATCCTTAGTTATAAGCTCATTAAGATTTTCAGTTTCATGAATTAACTTACTTAACTTTTCATCATTGTGTTTTAACAAAAGTTGCATAAACTTAAAACCACATTCATCAAAAAATGAATTGAATTCTTCCTTAACATTGGCAGTCATATTGATACCCATTGGTACCTTAAAGAATCTCAACCCCTTAGGTACCATTTTCATCTCTATACATTTCTTAATGTACGCTTTGTCTGTTTTTACTCCATTAATATTTTTCAGATGTTTTCCGATGGAGTAAATCTTCTCCTTCAGTCCACCCCCTTTAACCTTATAGTTATTCTGTACATCTATTGACTGTTTTGCATAATCAAAGTCACAGCCCTTAGATAAAACTTGGTTAAGTTGGGTCTCTTGTACATCTTTGCCTTTATCAAAGATCCCATTATATTGGCTATTATAATTCACAGTACCTTTGGAGTATTGTGTAGTTCTCCCAACCACATTGGAATACATCTTGGTCGGAAGTGGTCTCTTGGGTTTAGTTCCCAGTCTATTAGCTTCTTCATCAATATCGTAGACTGAGAAATCAAAAGTGAAATCTGATAAATTCATTTTACTGCTATTTAGAGGTTCAGTAATGTTTAATGGTAATTCAATATCAATCGGACATCTTGTCCTGTTGGAAATCTGTCCATTAGGTATGGCTGTACTGTCCTCTGACTCGTTATTACCCTCCAGATGTTGATTATCCCCATAACTAACAGGGTGTGGAGGGTTGGTACTGGATTTTTGTACAGTCTTGACATTGCCACCATCCTTGTTGGTTCTGTCTCTATAAGTATCCGGAGGACTGGCTCCATTATTGTTTGGACTCTCTCTGGACGGCTTGACAAATTCGACAGTCACTTTTTTAACTAATTCAAACAATTTTCCAACCTCATCCTTTAGAGCAGTAAGCTCCTCCCGGAGTTGTATAAGTTCGTCATCGTCTTCCTTTTTATGCATAGGTGGGCCTTCACCGGTGGTCTACATGCCTGGGTCGACTACTGAATGATATCCAAATGAATACTGATAACAGATATACATGGATTCCCCAATAAGTGCTTGCTCACCTTCAAATGAATTGTTTATGACATTTGGTGGTGACGATGACATCAATACACACCACCAGTTACATTATTGGTCTCAGATGTTATAACAACAACTTTCAACATGTTAAAAGAGTTGTAGTTTAGATGGAAATGTTGTTTAATATTACTATCATTTCAATAGTATTATAACATCAGTAGATCGTATTTGGTTTAGTATATGCAAGTCAGTGTTTACAGTGGATACAATAATAGGGTATTATCCCTTTAAGATTTTGAAAAATCTTTGGCGCCAAAAAATCTATTTAAGGCATTTAAAATTGTTATACAGTGTTCTAAGGAAGCCCTTTACATGGGTGAAAGCGCTTAACCACCGTTTCATCAGTTTGGGACAATTGTGGATATACTACTGTTTTTATTCTTGTTTGGATTCTTGTTTGGAAATAAACGGCAGCATTTTCTTACAAAGGAGAGAGGCATTTTCTTCCTTTAGTCATTTGAAGGTGAGCGAGCACTTATTGGGGAATCCGTGTATATCTGTTATCAGATAGGGTTAGGGCAAACATCCACCTCCCAGCTCAGCATCACTATAGGTGGATATGTACTGCACCCACATCCCTCTCCTCATCACCAGTGAGAAGGTACATATTGCCTACTGAAAGGCAACAAATGTAAGTATCCATGGGATGTCATATCATCCCTGTCTACATCCTACATGTGTTCCCAGTTCCATACACACTGTAGTCATACCAAGCTGCAGCACCATCCACACACCATCCGCATGGAAGATAGCCACTGTCATCCATTTACACAGACCTGAATGAGGAATGACAGATTATGCAAACAACTTGCCCTCACTGTGGGCAATATGACTCATCAGGACCAGGAGTGCAATGCAAGCTGATACTGTGCTGATAGATAGCAGAGATATGCTGTGGTTGTGAGTTGTGGCTACTGGTATGGTTGTGAGTGTTGGCTACTGGTATTCAAGGTACATGTGCAGGTACTGGAGATACTGTTGCCAAATGTATGGGGTCCTGTGATGTGTTTCTCTGTTAGTGTCTACCAGGTGCAAGGTCACATCACCGGTGGGAGATCTTTTTCACCAGCGGAATGCAACTTGATAATGGAAGCCATAATACAGAACCACACAGTACTGTTGGGCCAAAGCCAGCAACATCTGCGGGAGAGGAACACCCTGTGGGATAACAAAAAAGTGCCGGACCAACATAGCTAAGCAAAAAGAAGTTTTTATATTTTAGGGTTTCTATTTATCCATATATAACTATGTATATGTGCATTTTTTAGACTCATACTTATATTCTTGTGATTGAATTTGAATAGGTATACTGCTTTTATGAAGTTTGTTTCTTTAAGAAGTGTAGGTTAATATAGTCCTAATTTGAGTTAATTGATTTTAATCATTTTACTTGTTTGTGTTTCACTATTTAAACAGAGTTTGTATTTCATAGAATGAGTCTGATGAAGCGATTTGAACTATCATGAAAGTGCTTACTTTTATTTCGAATAAATTTCTTCTTGCTTAGCTGTGTTTGTCCGGCACTTTTTTGCTTTACTATATATGAGTTTGTATTAGCACTGGTCCTTTATCAGAGTCTCGTTTTTATTTTATTTCTTGTTTCACTGTTTAATTTGGGAGGAGAAGATGACAGAAGGCAATGACATGGAACTTGCTTGCAACCCTGAGATGAGAGCTCCTTTGAATGGTGGAGCGAGTGCCAAACGCTTGAATAGGATCGTGAACATGGCAGCAAACCCACTACTTGAGGTAACTTTGGCTGTACAGGAATTAGAGGCTGGAGATGCAGATGAAATGCATTTGCTATTCCTAAGTAAGTTCAGAGACTTGGGGAATAAACTATACAAGTTTAAAAGGCTACAATGGCAGCATTTTCATCTTGAAGCATCACTGAAATACAAAGTGATACCAAGGGAATTAAGAATTCATAATATGCCAAGTTATGCTGATGCTTATCCGGAGTTGTTGCTGATATGGCAGTCACTGAACTTGAGGTTTAGCTGTGAGTACATTCAATTACTAGTTGATTTCTTTCTTCCACAAGAAAGAGAACTACAGAAGGAAATCAATGTGTTGCAAAATGAATATATGACAATTTTTCTGCAGAGGTTATATGCGACAAGCTTGATACACTGCATGATAGTGTCATGGCAAATGAGAAGAGGCTGCAACTAGCAAAGATTAAGAAACTACAGCAGGATATCCATGATTCCTCCAATGGAGCAGTTTTTGCATTGGCGAAGGTAAGCAGAGACAATTCAGATTCTGCTATTATTGAGAGAACACAGCAGCCACTAGATTGCAAAGTTAATGAACCAGGCAGTTCCATGGACCCAAAGGAGTTAACTGTTGTGGGAGGAGTCACAACAGTGATTCAAACTAATCACCCCAAGATGAATGGAAGCAATCATGGTGGAGTCCAGCAGGATAGAGATGACGGGAATGCACCTACCACACAGGTGTAGAAGAAAAGAGTACCAAATGTTGAAGGAGTGGTGCATTTTTCCGAGATTGTGGCTCTGAATTCAGAGCAAAGAACAGCAACAGCCACATCATTCCCTCTGACAAACTCCTTGCCCATCAAAGAAAGATCTCAGAGTCAGGGAAGAAATGGCAGAGTGCATCGCCTCCCAAGTACAGAAGGAACATAGAACTTAGGAAGAACTCGGAGACGGCGGTGAAAGGTTTGGTTTTAAATATTTCTTCAATAGAGTTAACACTTACACAGCTATCTTTGTTGAGTAAAGGTCTTTCCTTTATCCCGGTCCAGAAAGCAGATTTAGTTGATGTTTTGAAAAACTTTAAACTGTTTGGTAGAACATTAACATTGAAGAAGATGTTCCCAAGTAGCACTGCTAACACAGACATTTTTAAAAAGCTGAGTACTTATATTCCTCCACCACATGTAAAGGTGGATGCATTAATTGACATTTGTGAAAGGCAGATAAGGGAAGAGGATGAAACTGGTGTGAAACCCAAATATTATAATATGACTTCTGGTGAATATGCGGCATTAAGAGAGCTGAAAGCCATGAAATCTTCAGAGATTAGGCCAGCCGATAAAGGTTGCAGCATAGTGGTAATAGATAAGGAAATGTATATGGCACAAATGGAGAAATTATTGTGTGATGACAAAAAATATTTATGCATGTCTAAACCTATTGTGAATGGTATTATTGAACAAGTATTGTTTTATGTTTTTGACATGCTTATGACAGGCATGATTAATGAGAATTTATTTCAGTATTTTGAAGTGAAACAACCACTTGTTCCCATGATCTATGGATTGCCCAAAGTACATAAAAATGTTGAATGGCCACCCATGCGTCCAATAGTATCTGGGATGGGCTGGGTGACAGAACCACTTTCCATTTATGTGGAAAATAATTTGCACCCTTTATTGGAAGGGTGTGACACAGTCCTCAGAGGTACTAAATCTTTTTTACAAAAGTTATATGTCGCCACTTCTAATTTAAACAATGATTACTATCTGGTAACCATGGATATCCAGTCCCTTTTTACAGTGATAACCAATGCATGGGGGGTTGAGAGCATCAGGAACTTCTTAACTATTAATCGCTGTTTTACAAATGAGAAGACCAATTTATTATGAGCTCTATTAGAACTTGTCTTACAAAACAATGTCTGTGTATGAGCAGAATTTTTGTGTACAGAAGGTTGGCGTAGCCATGGGCACAGTTTGTGCCAGTAGCTATGCCAACCTTGTGTTAGTACAATGGGAGAGGGACACATTGCTGCAAGCTAATGAATTTTGTGGACACATAGCATGGTATACACGTTTGTGGATGACATTCTCCTATGGAATGGACCAATAGAGACATTAGAGATGTTCATAGAATATTTACACCATTCCACAGATATTTTAAGATTTACATATAAATATTCCATGGAGGAAATAGAGTTTCTAGATGTCATGGCTAGAAAAACAGAGTTAACTCACTTAAGAACTAGCATGATTAGGAAACCAGTTCATAGGAATAATCTATTACACAAAAACAGCATGCATCCTAGACATGTTTCAAAAAATGTGATTAAAGGACAGCTGTACAGAGAAATGCATTTGCACAATGATGATGGACAACTGGAACTAAAGATTGCATCTCTGAAACAAGAATTTTTAGATAGAGGTTATCATGAAAAAGAGATAGACAGCTGCATTACAGATACATGGAAAGAAAGAGAAGGGCAGTGCAGACCTTATTATGCTGAGGCAGTAGTTGAAGAAGAATGCATGGTAGAGAAGGTCGGAGGGACCCTTCGGTTCCCTCTAACTTATTCCAGTGATGTAAATAAGTTTTGTGACATTATAAAAAAACAACTGGAATATTTTGAATAGCATTGATGAACTGAAAAATGTTATAGATACACCACACTTCTCTTTCAAAAATAACAGGTCACTGAAAATACACCTCTGCTATAACTCATCTAATTTGAATAAGAGATTGGAATCAGATAGGATGGGAACTTACAAATGTAGGAATTTTGCAGCTTACAGATACATTCACAAAAGAGGCAATTACATGCATCCCCACATTAAGTTTAAGATAGAAACAAATTTCTATGCAGACTGCAGGACTAGTAACATTGTCTGTTTTAGCTATTGCCTAAACTGCCATGCCTTTTATATAGGTAAAAGTAATAGGCAACTGAGAGAGAGAAATTTAGCACATTACAGAGACACTAGGAATGGCAAGAACAACAATGCTCTAGCCCTGCACGTTATGGAGCATGGTATAGAGCATAGGTTTAGGTTCCTGGTACTAGAGGTAATAGTTGAAAGCATAAGAGGAGGAGACATTAAAAATCAGACAGAATTTGCAGAACATAAGTGAATTCTCCTTCTTAATGCAGATAGAGCTCCTGGTTTGAATGGGGTTCTTTCACTAAAACCTTTTCTTAAAGCACATGCCTTGAAACATTAATTGAGAATGGATATAATTTTAATTGATTTTAAATAATCAGAATGCACTTATGAAGTTTTTATATTTTAGGGTTTATATTTTTCCATACATAACTGTGTATATGTATATTTTTATACTCACTTATATTCTTATGATTGATTTTGAATAGGTATACTGCATTTATGAAGTTTGTTTCTTTAAGAAGTGTAGGTTAATAAAGTCCTAATTGGAGTTAATTGATTTTAATTAATCATTTTACCTGTTTATGTTTCACTATTTAAACAGAGTTTGTATTTCATAGAGTGAGTCTGATCAAGTGATATGAACTATCGTGAAAGCGTTTACTTTTATTTTGAATAAGTTTCTTTTTGGCTAGCTGTGTTGGTCCAGCACTTTTTTGTTTTACTATATACGAGCTTGTATTAGCACCAGTCCTTTATCGGAGTCTTGTTTTTATTTTATTGTTGTTACCCTGTGGGATAATCCTGTCCACAGGGTAAATTAGGTGGGCCTATGCACACCTACATATGAGCAGGTGTGGCATCATGTCACCGTCCTCATATGCCATGACTGGCAAAGGGCTGCTGCAATGGTAAGGGACCCCACAACCACAGGTGGGAGCCCAGCCATGCAGCCCCCACTGATACCAAATGAGGAGCTCCTTGCCAAGCTTGGGCCACCCATCACAGTACAACATCAGGGCACAAAGCCTCACTTGCTGGAGGTGGGTCGCACACACAACGGACAGGAAGCGTACAGGTAAAGTCTCAGTGGAGATTAGTAGACTACTGTATGAGACATACTTGTATCTGTACAATATCTACATGCATATGCCTGGTCTGATTTCAGTTATGGATGGGGATTTCTAATGCACAGAAGTGCAAATCTATGGTGAAGGACAGCAAATTGTGTAGTACTGGGTGTTGTATTGCAAATGTGCAGACATGCTGCATCCATCCTTGTCCAAGGGTACATGTGAGTCTGCTGACAATACCTCTCTCCCACAACTACATAGGTCACTCTGTTCTGCATATGGGACAGCAGCCTGAAGCTGGTGGGTATGGAATTGTTCAGTTATGCTTTGGCAATACCCCTGGCATGTGGAGGGCATGCAAGTTACCATGCACACAACTATGACTAATATCCATATTGCTCTATGTGCAAGTTGACTTGTGGTAGGGTTAATTGTATTGCATCACAGTGGTCACCAGAGGGGTCTATCTGAAGAGAATATAACAATCCTGTAGCATACCTCACAACCTGCCAGTACAAGATGTCTGGATAGACACCAGCAAAATGTCTTGGACAAATAGACTAAGGTAGGGACATGTGTGAAACATTACTGCTATACAATGGATATAAAATTTATATACACACCTGTTAAATGCCATTTGTTTTTTTATATATACTGATTGTGACCACAGTATGTCAGTCCACACCTTTCCCAACCTTTAATGTGATCTATGACGTGAACAATTCACTTGTAAAACTGAGCATCTGGACTCATGTATTGCACCTACAGGCCTGGACAAGTATGAGGGTAGCAGACGTTGTATCTGTATGCTGTTTCAGTCACGTATGATACCTGATGCTGCCATATGTGCCAGTACACTCACTGTGGCCTACTTGGCAACTATATCACATACATGGGCATTGTTAAGGCAGACTGAGCAGTGATAGGCTCCAAACATCTAGATGTTCCAGACACATCTGTACAGAGGACAGGTATGGCCTGTACAATGGTTTCACGTGCTGCATGTGAGGCAGATGCCATTACCACACTATATGAAGTAATGGCATCAGGAGGTAGTTACCCGCCATGTATGGTGCACACATCAAAATGGTATCAGCCACACAAGATATGCACACATACACACACACACACACACACACACACACACACACACACACACACACACACACACACACACACACACACACACACACAGATTAGAACTCCTATGTCCACTATAGTGTTACACAGTTATCAGACATGCCATGGAGCTTATACAATTTCACCTCATCCAAAGGTATTTGTAAGGTGAATGACATCGACAAGACTACTAAATTAGGATGAGTATGATATTACACAACTCAAAATGGTATAAGCTTCACAGTACACGATTCTCACACAAACACACACACACACAGTTGCCAGTATTGAGGTTAGAACGCCTGCCTATCTAGTTATTTGTATTACGCAGTTATCAGATGCGCCACACAGCTTACAGAATTTCACCTTGTCCAAAGGTACTTCTAAGGTGAATGACAACAACAGCAGTAGTAAAGTACGGTGGGGGAAGTGTAATGGGTGGAACATAAATCAAAATGGTATAAGACACGTAGTATCCCACTCACACACACACACACACACACACACACACACACACACACACACGCACACACGCACACACACACACACGCACACACGCACACACGCACACACACACACACACACACACACACACACACACACACACACACACACACACACACACACACACACACACACACTTGCCAGTATCGGGATGAGAACACCTGCCTATCTAGTTATGCCTACTATAATATTCCACAGTTACTGCATGTGCTACAGAGCTTACTGGACTTACAACTGGGCAAAGGTGCTGATAACTGCACAGCTGAGGTAAGGTATTACAGGTGGCAGGAAGTCTGCCTTTAGCTTCTACCATACATCTTACTAGTTATTTCTGTCTTGCACTTCAAATAGCATTATAGCTTTGCACTTCAACAGGTTATTGCATCAATAAGTGTATCACACCTGGGAGCCATCAACAGTACTCTGTGTTTTCATCCATTACCCCGGTGCACTTGTCCATTCTGAGGCACTGTTGCAACTGCCTCATGTACACAGACAACCCTTTCCTCTAAAATCCAAGCACTCAGACCAGTGGGAATTACCCCTATATCACCAAATGTGGAAATATGTACTCTCCAGCAAAGACTGGACAGCTGGCCAAGAGGATGAGCTTAACACCTGCACCACACCATGTGAACCACATAGCTCACCACAACACCCATTATGACAGCCCTGACATACACTGAAAAGCCACACACCAACCTTCACAGAGGCACTCAATGGACATTTACACAAACAGCACACATCAGCAAGAGAGACACACACTCAGACACCATGATATAGCACATGCCAAAGGACACATATGTCACCTACACAGTGTGCCCCTCAACCTAAGCTCCTAAGGCTAACCACCTTGTACAATACAGTGATCATGGGTGACTCAGTAATGCAGCACAGAGATGTCCCACTCACTATGTTGATTATGAAGGAGGTAACAGCCAACTGTCTATCACGTTCCAGCATCCAACACATGACACACCCAGTCAGGCCACTCCACAACAGCTACAAGTATCACTCTGTCATCATCCATGTGGGTGTGAATGACATGAGACACACCTCCCTGGGCTACATGACAAGAAACATGGTTGAACACTTGGATTATGTGGTACAGGCAGGTGTGACAGTAGCCCTGGTCAGTACACATCATCACGCAGACTGATTCTGCAGTACTATCAGCAGATAATTGACTGCAACATTGACTTACATGTTGTGTGTCATTCTCAGGGGATCCAGTATCTCTCTGCTTGGGATAACATAATTGACAGACCTAAATGCCTTGCCAGAGATGTCCTAAATCTGTCAGCCCTGGGTTTCCAGGTACAGGATAAGTGTCTTGCAACCCCTATCGTGCCTTATTTGGCAGTGTTCCAGATCAAATTACCACTGCAACAGCTATATATGTATGAAATCTGAGGGTTATGCTGCTCAACGGTAGACTTCTAATTATCAAGATGCAGTCACTCAAAGCACTTCTCAGACTGGAGGACATTGACAGTTGTGCTGTAATGGAGAGGTGGTTCACAGCAGCATACAGCAGCCCTGCACTAACAGGCTATGATGCATTCCACAGTGCCAAAACATGGACCACACCTCCACAGGTGGTGTTGTCTCCATACCCATAATGGATATGCACAGCTCCAGACTAATATCCCAGCATAATGCATTGGAGCTACTTCCTATAAAACTGACTTTGGGAAATAGTGCAATCCACACAATAGCCTGCTATCAGTCTCCAGCTATGTCCCTAAACTGTCAATGCACATTCCTCAACACCCTGGCATCTGTGAAGGTCCAACCAAAGACTGACATAGTAGGAGACTTCAACTACCCCTCCATCACCTGGGGAAAGTAGTCAAGCACCAGTACACTGGCCCAAAGCTTCATGGAATTCATCAGTTCCAATGGCCTGGACTAGCTCATATTGACTCCCAGTAGAGGATGCAACAACCTTGACCTGTATTGATTACTTACATATGGGACTGTTGCTTGACCATAGTTGTCAATCCCTACCTGGTCAGATCTAAACATGATGTAATCAACATGGAGCCCAACATGTCACCCACACTCCCCCACATAGGTAACCACCTTGAAAAAACTCTCCAATGGTGATATTGCAGTCCTAAAAATAGGTGTAGATGACTTCACTGCTCCTATGCCAATGGGAAATAGCTGCATGACTGTCGCATCATGCACATATGCACTTTGCAAACATGTACATGGATGCATGGTACTAGCCATACCCAACAGAACACAGACACTGTCCTCCAACCACTGTAAGCCATTGTGATGGTCCCCTGGCATTACTAAAGTGTACAACAGAAGGAGGACACTGCAGCAGAAAATGGTGGTGTCCCAAGACTGGTGAACTCCCTTATTAGCCTCAAACACAATTGGGATTCCTCATGGAATCACTGTCAGACAGCTATGAAGGTCGATTTGCAGTAGCCACTGACGACAATCGCAAAAGCCTTTGATAGTTATATCAACAACCTCCACAGCAATAACCACAAGTACTGTGAGTTACTGCACAACGTTGATTCATATCCTGACACAACAGATATTGGCCACAGTCTTGCCAACACAGTCAATGCCAGCTTTACCCCTCTCCCCCCCCCCAAAGGGGACAATCACAATGGCAGATGAATGCCAGGCACCCAGCATTACTGTAGGCCAGGTTAGACCTGGATTGTCCACAGGCAAGGATACAGCTTCCATGGGACCCCAACATATCCTTGGCTGTGTTCTACATGACATACAAGGAGACCTGGCACCACATCTGTGTGCCCTGGTCAGTCACAGCATCACCTCAGGCTTTGTCCTTCCAAAATGGCACACTGCTACAGTCATCCCTTTCTTTAAAGAGGTAGCATCTACAGACCCTGGGGATTATTGGGCCCTTAGCCTAACAAGTCTACAATGTACACGTATGGGTGCATCATCAGGGTCCTGATTGATCAAAATATGGGTGATCTCCTAACTCTGGAACCCACACAGTTTGGCTTTATGACTGGCAGATCATGCCTGCTCAACCTGGTTGACATCTTTGAGTGAGTCACCTGGACTGTGTATGACAGTACAACACTGCATACAGCCTACCTCAATATGTCCAAGGCTTCTGATACCATTCCTCAGTCAGGGATTATTGGTAAACCCAACAAACTAGGCATTGGCCCCTATATCAAACCCACACAAACAACTCATTTCTGTCCTCAATATCCTATCCTTCTCTCAATCAGTCACCAACTGGTTTCAGAGTTACCTGTCTGACCGCCAACAATCCGTTGTATGGCAGAATGACATATCTCTCCAACTACCTGTCCTATAGGGGTTCCCCAAGGATCCATCCTTGGACCCTTACTCTTCTCTATTTTCACCAATAATCTAGCCTTTGCCACCAAACATGGCACACTCATACAATATGCAGATGACCCAACCATCATCTGCTCAGCCCAGTCCATACCCAAACTGCAAAAAGTCACACAGGAAGCCTTTTCATCTGTTGAAACTTGGTTATCAGATGCCCATTTAATACTCAACTCAAACAAAACTAAACTACTCATCTTCCAATCCACCAAAAATACTCAGAACAACTCTCACTTTAACATCACAGCAAAAGACAACACAATTATACACCCAACAGAACACACCAAATTGTTAGGAGTTGAAATAGACAATAAAGCAGAATTTGACATTCACATATCCATGACCATAAAAATGTCCACAAAAAAACTAGGAGCATTATACAGAAGTAAGCAACTTCTCACCAAAGCAGCAAAGATTTCAGTAGCAAATTTCCACCTTATCTTCACCCTACTTTATGCCTCTCCAGTATATACCAACCTAAGGCAATGCAATCTAAACAAGCTTGTGACCTGCTGCAATAAAATTGCCAAATTTGCCACAGGGGCATCCTACCGTAGTCATCATTGTCTCTCCCTTGCTGAACTGGGCTGACTTGAACTCCATCATCTCCTTCAATGGTATCAGCTCGCATTGGCCCACAAACTAGTAAACCATCCACTAAAAGTCCCATCCCTCCAGAATCTACTCCAACCCTATTGCACCACCAGACCACTAAGATCCAGCAACAAAAATCACTTACAGGTCACTAAAGCCAATAACTCTGCTGGAGAAGCACTATTCTCTTGCACCATAGCTAAATTATGGAACTCCCTCCCAGCCACAATTATCTCTGTACCATCATGCACCCACTTCAAAACTTTACTAAAAGCACACCTAAAGACATGCTGGCTATGCCCTTTCAACTCCCCCTCTAATATCACCCACCCCATCCACCCACTACCTTTCTTTCCACCGCACTAACTACCTTGATTATAGCAAGCTTGGATGCTCATAAGCCTAACTATTTATTATACAGCAGGACCTTCTTATTGTAACAATTGTTAATGTCTGTTATGTACTTTGCAGATGATAATGATTCTAGTTGTCTACTGATGTACTATGTTCTTCATCTGTAACTGTTTGTAATTTTTAATTGCTATGTTGGTCAAATTGTTAATTGCTATGTAAATCCAATGTAGCTACTGTCTGTATATTTTAACTGTGGAGCATTTCTCCCCTGGCCTCTGCTGAAAATGGACCTACATCCAGTCAGACACTCCTGATCAACAAATGTAAATAAACAAACAAATAAATAAATAAATAAATATCAGTGGGTGGTTTGCAAAGTGGTTCATAGAACACACAGTGTGACAGTGGCAAACTCCAAGTCAGACTGGCAAGCAGTCACGAGTGAGGTCCCACAGGGATTAGTACTGGATAATGTCCTGTCCAACAACTACTTCTCAGGAGTCCAGCTCAACATAGAGGAACTCTGGCTGACGATGTTCACAGAGGACTGCAAGCTGGGAGCTATTATGAACTCCACAAGTGATGCAGACATCCTACAGAAAGGCCTCACTGAAACCAATGAGTGATGTGGAAACCATGGCCAGAAGCTTAACACCACAAAATGCATCATCATCCCCTTGGTAAGGCACTCACTTCCCAGTAAGTTCCACATCAGTAGGAGCCCAATGAACACTGTAGGCATTATAAGAGATCTGGGGACACAGGTTGACAGCAACTTCTCCTTCAAGCATCACATTGACACTGTGGTCAGGAAGTCCTTCTATATGGCACATCGCATTATCAAGGGTTTTGCATCCAGGAAGACAGAGGTAATGATCTCGTCTACTATTCACTCATTAGACAACTCCCCAAGTATTATGGCCCATTTGCCATGTACCTCACTAGACACCTGCTACAGCTGGAGAAGTCACAGAAGCACCTCACAAAGGGGTTTCTAGGCATTAAACATACATCCTACACAGACAGACTCAGCAGACCCAAGCTATTCCCTGTGTAATATCACCTAATCAGCAGCTATCTGTGCTTGACTTACAAAGCCATGTCTGACCCAGCTGGTTTAGAAATGCTACATATAAATCCATTCACACCACACACTGTAGAGACCTCTACCGCAGTACCACAATCACCACAACATTCTGGTGGGATGGGTTCCTCACCAAGAGACTGTACATGCCCTGGAATACACTTTCCATACATGTCATGCAGAGCACCTAGCTGATCCTGTTCCAGAGAAATCTTGATGAGTGGATGGGTAATAGACAGTTCAACCCAAGGATCACTGCAGTGGCTATACTTGATACAGACACTGGGATGTAACATTGAATGGCACAATGGCAGGGCCCTTTTATGTGCTAGGCTTGTTAAGGCTCCTGGGCCATTACCTACTACACACTTGTGAACCTATAAAGGGAATGACATCAGCAGGACTGATAAAGTAGTGCAGTGGGTATTCAACCTATCAAAATACTTTCTCCTACATACAGAGACACTGGTCACATGTGAAATTAGAACTCCTACCTAACTAGTGATCTGTACCATAGTGTTATGCAGTTTCTGCATGCGCTGCAGAGTTTACTGGGCTGAGAGCTGGCCAAAGGTGCTGATATGGGGAATGACATCAGCAGGACTGATAAAGTAGGGTAGTAGGTGAGAAACATTTCAAAATATTTCTGCTTACAAACATACATACCCACACACACATTTGCCGGACACAAGAGTAGAACCCCTGCCAAACTAGTCATTTGTACTATAGTGTTAAGCATTTATCACATGCACTACTGAGCTTACAGGACTGACAGCTGGCCAAGGTTGATGATAAGGGACTGACATCATCTGGACTAATCAGGTGGGGCCATTGAGAAGTGTCATGGGTGGGAATGGCATAAAACTGTATCACCTATAAACAAACACACAGCTCCCTCAGTCTTGCACACACAACTGTCACACACTTCTACATTCGCCAGGACTAAGATTAGAACTCCTATCTAACTAGTTATTTATACTATCAGGTTATGCAGTTATCACATGCACCACAGAGTATATGGGGTGGAGGCCTGGTGGAAGGCACTTCTAAGATGACTGATATCTACAAGACTGCTAAAGTAGGGAAAGGGGATGTGTACTGGGTTTGAATGGACCCAAAAGCTTTTAGTTGTAAACACACACACACACACACACACACACACACACACACACACACACACACACACACACACACACACACACACACACACACACACTTTTACATTTGCCAGGACTGAAATTAGAACTCCCACCTAACTAGTTATTTGTGCTATAGTGTTATGCAGTCATTGCATGCACCACAGAGCTTATGGGGCTGGGCCTAACAAAAGTGACGTTTATGGTGACAGACATCTTCAGGACTGCTAAGGTGAGACAATGGAAAGTGCACTGGGTGGGGAAGGCCTGTTCATTCCTGGATCCTATTGACATTTCTCTAAGTGTATGAGCATGCCCAGTGTTTCCTTCTATAGTACATGTGGGATTCCATTCCAGGGATTGTTGTACTCCAGTCTGGTTTGTTTTGTGCTACGGCTATACCTCTCAACCTGTTGGTGTAGGATACCTGGAGATAGCCTATAAAAATGTGGGGACAATGGGCCATACAATGATTCTGACAATTGTTCTCAGTAAATTATGGGTTGCAAGTATTACAGGGCTGGTTTTAGCAGACATCTGTCATATATGCCATTTGACACTGTCATGCACTGTTTCAGTACCTTACGACATACCTCTTCAGATCATCACAGTGATTTACCAGAGGAATACAGGATGGATGATGCACACATGAGGTTTATGGGCCAAATGCTACACATTCTTGCACTACCCAGCCTGTTCAGGGGTGTGCCTACAAGCAATTGATTGCTGGTGCAGTGCAAAGAGTCCAGGACCTTGGTGATATAATGGTGGAATCTCTCTGCATTTATGTTCTGGCCTGGTCTGATTTCCCGTCCACAGTTGGGTAATATAAGTTAGACAGGATCAGGGTGACAGGCAGACTCCATATAGAGTTGTAGGGGATAGGATATGTGGAGGGGTGTCCTGGGCAGATATGTTTGCCTATAACTACAAGTACTTTGCATTAGGCTGTCCTCAATGCTTGACTGCACTTGGAGGGTATTGTGTCTGTCAGACTGTTTGCCCAGCCTGGAGGTGTGTGTTTGTCACACATATATGTATGGGCCACCTCATTTTGCTTGGATGGCCATATGTTGGGGTCAGGATGTTGTATAGGATGAGTGATGAGGGAGGGGTGTGTTACTCTCCATGGCTGTGGCCCAGGGTTCTGTAGGTGCAGACATGTCACCATCTTCCAGAGTTAGGCCTGACTGCAGTGAGTGCATTCCATGTTTAAACTCCTAGCCCTGCCTGTCAACTGTACAGAGTATCACAGAATGTCCACATCCATGACTCATATATCTTGGTTACCCAAATAAGTGTGGTTTTCCAGCAAAAGTGTTCTGCAAGTCACTCAGGGTTGAAGTCAGATATTACTGACAGTTGATATTGCAGTTTCAGACTTCGTACCCATCAGACATTCCATGCTACTACAAATCATTACATCAACTTTATAACATTATTAGAGCAGTATTGCACAGGTGTCCTTCTCTTTGGAAACTTCATCACCCCATTATTCATGGCTCTGTCCCAATTTCTGGCTTCCTGAGGCTGGCAGGTTTGCTCTTAGCAGTTGTCAGTATGGCCTTTCTTTCCATTTTGTGGACTGCGTTATGTTGGTGTTATGGACCCCATGAAACTCCCTAAAGGGCACTGTGGGTGAGGTATAGGCATTTTCCAGAGGCTTATAGGCTAGGTGTGATAGATGCAGGCCATTTGTAGCAGGCAGTGTATTCTGATGATCATATATTCCCAGACTGCCATCAGGAGACACCCCTGGGATGGCACCAGTAAGTTGACTGTGGCTGTTACTGACAGTTGCTTTCTGTTACTATTGCACCATCAGTCTGGGTGACAGCTGGATGCTACCTAAGGCTAGGAACATGTTACTGGATTTCTATGGGACTATGGGGAGGGTGACATGATTGCACATGATACACATCTGCACCGACTGTGCTGATATTTGCTTAACATTTTGGTCCCATGTAGCATAGTAGTGTGCCCTATCTTTCAGACTACAGGCATAATAGTATTAACCACAGGTCAGATTGTTCTGGCATACAAATTTGTAGTTTCAGACTTCTTACCTTTCAAAGCCATACTGCCACTGCCAGACCTGCTGTGATATCATTGTGCAAATGTCTGTAGGTGGGGATTTCATGGATGTTGCCATGTGGGGGCCTTTGCCAGGGATTTCTGTATGGTTGTCTACAGCTGATCTGCTGTGTGGGTTTGGTGGTGGGTATGGGACCCCCACTTTGACATCCATGCATGTGACCTATGACCCTCCCCCAGTTATTTGGCTCACCACATATACTGCAGTGGTATTTGTCAACTAGGGTAGTACTGCATGGTGTGGGTAGGGCAGTATTGGGGATACACATCCTGCTGTCCCACAGAGCTGTCAGTTGTCTGCTATCCCAATTAGCTACCCCATTCCCTTACATGCTTGATCAATACCATAGATATGTTATCAGAAAATTCTCTCCATTATTTTAATTTGTTACAGAGACTAGCTTACCTTGTGCCTGCAGCTGTTGTGAGGGTACTGCTTCAGGGATGACTATGTTGGATGCACACAATACACTGCCTATACATGGTCAGGTATAGGTGGTGTGATGTTGAAAATCCATTTTACTGTGTGTGTGACTCAGACAGAGAGAGAACTCAGTCCCTGGGTCCCTACAGTGTCAGTGTATGTGCTATATGTTGCCTCTTTGCCAAGGCCAAGACATATTGGGCACGCCTTCATCTCCCTACAGGGGCAGGCTGAGGATGTTCCTCCTCCGAGTCCCTCTGTGTCTGTAGAGGTCTTGGCAATAGTGAGGGGCTGTGTGGCCCTTCCCCATTTTGTTCCTGCTTCAGCTGTTTCCACAGGATCATGTTGTGTTGCAGCATGGGACATACTATGACCATGTGTACACATTTGCGCTGGAGAGTACTGCAAGGCTCCACTGGATATGTCAAGGCAGCAGAACCTTGACTTGAGCATCCCAAATACATGCTCTATAATGATCCTGGTTTGTGCGTGTGCCTCATTATGGCATTCTTGTACGGGTGTGCACGCATTTCTGATGGATGTCATCATCCATGGCTCCAGTGCATAGCCAGCATCCTCCACTAAATGGTCATACAGAATATCCCCCTGGCAAACTGCTGATACAGCTGTGAGGAATGCCAGATGTGGGAGTCATGATAGCTTCCAGGGCAGCCAGCACACACATTTATGATAATGCCCAGGGCATTGTACACGACCTGGCAGTTGATGGAGTGGAACACTTGCAGTTTATGTAGACCCTACCCCACTCACCAGGTGGTGCTTTGATGTGGATGTGTGTGCAGCCTATGGCACCCAGTACGTCTGGATTAGTTTGCTACATGGTGGAAGAGATGCATATTGCTGGTCCTCTCCTCATGGGTGTTGAGAAATTTAATGTGCTCCTCGGCATGTGGTCGCATGGCATCCAAGAACTGGTGGAGTATCCTGGACACAGATGCCTGTGAGACCACCATGATATCCCCAGCTGGTCTTTGGAAAGTACCTGTAGCTAGTATTCTTAGAGCTACACATACCTTGGTATCCACTGGGATGGGTTCCCCTCTGTTTGTTCTGGATATGAGAAGAGGCCGGCACAGCTCTACAATTTGATGCAGTATGTCCCTGTTCACCCTGTAGTGCTCTACTATCTCCAGATCATTTAGCTTCTGGTAGGTTACCCTGGGCCTGAACACTCTTCTCCTCCTCATAAGTCTGGGCTGGTTGTCAGCACTGTCCTCTTCACCACCCTCAGCCTCTTGTACATACTGATGTATGAGAGCAACAGAAGTCCCTAACATTTTGGTAGTTTTGTCAGGTAAAAGTTCCCCTTTGTGTACACTGGTGGTGTAGAGTTTGTAGGAAAAAAACAGACTGAAAGGTGTTTGCATTGTTTATAGTGGTGTGCTACAGATGCTGCCTGTGTAATTGGCTGAGTATGATACATTCCAACTGCCAGCTCTATTACTTGTATTTGAGTACCTCTATTCTGCTATTTCTTTTTTTTTTTGTTCCACTTGCCATTTCCTGTATTTTTTTTTATTTTTGTGGTTTAAATCCTGGTGTGTGCCACACACACCCATTTAGGCAAGGTAAACAATGCTATATAGCCTCAGCCTCACCCCCTTGTTTACATATACACAGTGCTGCCATTTCCTGTGTTTTTTTTTTTTTTGGTTTATGTCCCATTGCACACTGCACAAACCTGTTTAGCTAAGTTAAACACTTTTTAGCAGAAATGTCCATCCCTGGACATGAACATGCTCTTCAGTTCATGGTGTAAGACATTTCAACCTCAGACATACCTGGGCAATGAAGCTCCAATCTGCTTACAGCAATCATGACACCCCCCTTTTCATGTTAGTTGCTCCTCCTGCCTACACGATCCTTCTAGCACCTACATGGTTATGTGCAGGTTATGTGCCTTTCCCCTTGACAACCACTGTCCCCTGGTATTGTTTTGATTCTATATGCCATAAACTATAATGGCAAAATGCAGATTTTCTTTAAACTTGGGTTTTCACATTTTTTTTATTTTTGGCACTATCGTGTTTGCGAGCCACTGCTCTATGCTTAAGCGGCCGAGATCAGCCACAAAAAAAAGTTATTTTATAAAAAAATTAAACATTTATTCATGCCAATGGCCATATATTTGGCCATTGGCATGCCTACAGATGTGAGTGTATGCTTTTATTTGCGCTGTCATGAAGGGGTGCAGCCAGGATTTTCAAATTTGTACTTACTGCTCCCAGACTGCTGCCCCCTCCACAAGCCACACCCACATTAACACTGTTGACCATTCTCTTCATATTGCTGATCTCTGAACAGATCACTGGCAAGTATATGTCATGGTAGTAATTACTTACATGATGCTTGAACATTTCATTCTAAAGGTGGATCTTCCGTAACTCAAAAAACAAAATACCTTTCCATTCACCCTAGGACAGATCAGTTTAGCCTTCCCAAGATGACTCTTCTTCCCCTAACCCCTGTAGTGGTTCATTAGAGCTCCAGTAGTGCTGCCAACTAAAGGACTGGCAGGCTCTAGGCAACACATGCTTCGCAGTGTTGTGTTCATTAGGTACAACACATAGAGCTCTCCCTAGGTAACACCCAAGCTGTGAGCCACATGGGTCACCTGGCAGTAGCTGTTCACTCCTATGGACTACACTCACACTAAGCCTTTTGGAATAGCAACCCTTACATTCCTAACAACAAATACATTTTAGCTGGGCTCAGTCATACTGCCACTGACAATAAATGAAGATGTACCCATGGCAGTCAATCATGTAAAAACTAAAGCAGTTGAAATGTACATCCTTACTACCCTACATGTGAATCTCAAGCCTTTGCTGAAAGGAAATTGATTAAAGCAAGAAAATTACCCTAGGCCCCAGAACCAATGGAACTGTACATGCTCTAAGGTGCTTTTTGGAGTTTTTCTAGTCTTATGATCCAGTAATAGTATGAACAAAATTATTGGAAATAAATGAAAAGAAATTCAAGGAAGAAATATGTTTTGCACAAAGCTTAATGTTCAAAGCTGACATGATACCACCTAATATGCTGAGAAGACAACAGCTTCTAAAGACAAAAAGCATATCTGCAAATGCGGGCTGCTTCCCTACCCTCCCACAAAATGAAAACATAGTAGCTTTATGTATAGCTCTATGCTGTTACATGCTGAAAGAACAAATGAAGACACTCAGGTGTGATTGTGAAAAATGTTGAAACAATTATTACACCATTTTCAGCCTCTTTGTAAGTTAGTGTAAGTGATCTTGTGTGCACATATCTGAGTAGTGCTGTTTTTTGACTATGCTGGGTACAGGGCATTAGTTGGGGATGGAGTCCATCTACTAAGCCTGTTTCAAACTTCCACTGTACAGAATAATTTACTGCCAAGCTCTATGCATATTTAAATAGTTGATAAACACATCTACCCCCCTCAGAAATAAATACAACACTAAATTTAAAAATAAAGCCCTATCGGCAGCACAATAACAAAAAAAAATACTCATTGCATGCAAAAATAAATGCAACTGTCAGAAAGCCAAAAACATTCTTGCTAAACTAAACAAGGAATTCAGAACTGTGATTAAATCAACCAAAGCCTAATATGAGGTAAAATATAAACCCAGGTGAAAGATAGCCACAAAGTATTTTTAACTGTGCTAGAAATCTCAAACAATGACTGTCTCTACAGTGAGCTAATAATAAATGATATCCCATACTTGCATCAGAGGATATAGACAATCCACTGGCCAACTAATTCAGACTGAACTTCATCCCCTCCTCAATCTTCCAATATTCTCACATCAAATACCTGCATCTATAACCCCCTCAAATCTCTCAATAATTTCTGAAGTTACTACCTAAGGCCAAGAACATAATGCCTGTTGAGACTGGATAACACACTAGGCCGCCTAGCGGTTAGTCTGAACTTGATAAGTCAAATTCACTACAAAGGCTATTCAATACCAATCTCAAAATAGATTTTGTGCTGAAAGAATGAAAGACCTCAAAAGACATTCCCTTGCAGGAACGTGAGACGTCAATGGGTCGAGGCAATTATATACACATAAGCCTAACTAGTCTCATCTGGGGACCTATGTCAACAATGAGCTGTCCCTTGATCATCACATATTCACTATTGTAAGGAAATTCTTTTTCATTGTACAGCTTATATCTAAAGGTATATCATTAAGATCCAAGCACATAATTGTTCCCCTCTACTTGGCACTCATTTGGCCAATCACTGAGCATAATGCCCCTTTTGGTATGTATCTGTCCAAACACTTGTCACAAGTGGATGCCATTTAACCCTCAAACATTTAGGAATTATTCCAAAGCAAACCTCCAACTAATGACTTATTTAATGGTGAAATTTCCATTCCCCCAAACCATGTGAACTCTGCTATCAGTATGGAATTGTTTACAGAATCTCTATATCATCATGTAAACAGCTGCACTGAGGTAGCTGTACCCACAAGGAATAAGCAGAGAACTAACTCATATAACAAGCTCACCTGGTGGAATCACGAAATCAACAAGTTGTATGACAAAAGGAGGAAACCCATGGCCAAAACTAGGAAGTGCAATATCCAGCAAGGTGAGAAACCCCTCAAATTAATTAATCAACTCAGAACTCTTATCAAGCCCACCAAAGCCAAATTTGAAATATCCTCAAAGACGAAGGATAAACACAAGGCCTCCATCAGCTTTGTCCACAACCTCAAAGATACTACTTAAAAGGAATCACAGGATATAGCAAATCTGATGGCTGATAAATTTAATCACAATTTCACCCCTTCTTCCCCTTAATACCTCCCAGGTGACACCCCCACCCATAACATTCCTGGCTATCACTAGCAAACAAGACTTCAATGCACTCTTCAAGGCAAAGAATACTACATCAATGGGCCCTGATAATATCCTGGGATACCTCTTGGATAGCATGAAATATGAGATATCAAACACTCTAAAATCACTGTTCAGCATTAGCCAACTAATTGACGTCATGCTTAGTGAATGGAGGACTGCCACAGTTAATCCTTAGCACAAGGTTTGGCCTTCTACTGACCTGGATAACTGCAGACCATAAGTCTGATTAGCCTTGCATGTAAAGCAATGGAAAGAATTATCATGGATATTTTAAATAAAGACACAAGGAACCTGTTTTCTTATTTATTTCTACAATGGTTACTGATATTGGAATAAATAACACTAGCATTGATAGCCATTTGCTAAACAAACAGTCCTACAATGAAATCAGACTTAGCATGAGCAGTAAACTTCTCTGTCCTTGGAACTCATACTCATTGAAATGGCATGAAAACCTACATTAAAAGAAAATGCATCTGGCCAGTGGAGGATTAAGTTTACCTTTGAGCTGTTTTCAAACCATAGGCTCCTTGCACACATTTATAGGGCCATGCACACGTGTTCTTTGATTCAACTTCCTGATTTATTAAATTATATTATTTGTGTAATACAGCACCATTTGTTACAATGGTGTTTTACATTTGTAGTTATGAACATTATTCTAGTAAGCAATGAAACAAAATATATGAACCAATAATGACAAAACTGCCCATTTCATAAAATTTCAACCATTAAAAGGCCACTCAAGCTTCTGTCATTACAATCCATGAATATTACTCAATAAGCACAATCTCCACAGAAGTAAAAATCATCCAAATAATTCCACATAAAAGACATCTGTAATAAAGAGGTTGCTACTGGCAAGCAACTTTACATTTCAGTGTTTCATCTACAAATTCAGTGCCTGCTGCCCTTGAAGAATTAATTGCCTATGTAACATTGAAAAAATGGTAAGGTGGTAATATTTCAATAAGGAATGACTGACAAAGTGACAAGTTCATAGTTACTAGCCACTCCTTAAAATGCACCAAATAATCAGCAATCAAAATGGCACTGCAATATCAGCACTTCATCTACATGGAAGTAGAATCCACAGCCTTCTGCACCAAACGTAATTATGCTACTAACACTGCTTTCAAATTCTACAACACAAACAGTGACTGCCATTTGCTAAACATAACAGTTAGTTGTACCATTGAAAACAGACTTCGCATGAGCAACAGTAAACTTATCTTCCCTTGAAACTCTCAATTCCATGAAAATGAAATGAAACTCAGTCCCTTGAAAATGTACTGAAACTCTATTCCCTGAAAATGTACTGAAACTCAAACTCACAATTCCGTCAGCAGTCTGTTAGTTGATATAGAGGATCCAGGCTCTTGTCTCATGTAACCAAGTTACAGAATCAAGCCTGATCAAGTTACTTGACTAACCTGCCCTCCCCTTTAACTAGAGCATTACACATCCATACCTCTCAACTCTTAGTATAAGAAATCTGGGCAAAGCCTAAAATAATGGGGGATCAAAGGCCCCAAAATCGGAACAGATTTTAAATATTGCTCTTACAGACTTAGAAAGTTGCTAGAATAACAGCATTTGTCTTAGCATGCATTTTCTAAAGGAAATGAAGTCTAAAACTCAAATGCATGACATTTAGTTATTTCAGTCCTCAGTGATTCACCAGAAAAACACAAATATTGAGGAACAGGAAAAAATATGAGACAAAATTCAGGACATTCTGCAAAAATCTGGACAGTTGAGAGGTACGCATATGTCTCAATCTCTTTGTGCAATAAATCTGGACAAAGCCTAAAATAATGGAGATGCAATGGCTCAAAATAGGGATTATGCCTCTCAACCACTTCAAGCAAGAAATCCGGACAAAACTAGTAGTAATGGAGGGACAAAGGACCAAAAATAGGAAAACATTTTAAATATTGTTCTTACAGAATTAGAAAATTGATATAATTACAGGTTTTGCATTAACATGAATTTTCCGAAAGATATGGAGTTGGAAACTCAAATGTCTGCATTATTTTCTCACTTCAGTCATCAGTGATTAGCCAGTAATTCGCAAAACCACCAATTTTAGGGGAAATGGAACAAAATTTTGAGGCAAAATCTGGGCATTCTGTGAAAATCTGGACAGCTGAGAGGTATGATAGGGATATATTTTAAATATTGTTCTTTTAAACTTAGAAATTTTCTAGAATAACATGAATTGTGTGCTAGAATATATTTTCTGAAGGATATGAATAAGTATATCATTATTTAGTGACTTATTCCCTCTGTGATTTTCCAGAAAACCACAAATTTTATAAGAAACAAACCAAAACTATGAGGCTAAATCTGAACAGTTGAGAATTATGTTAAAGACACACACATCCCTTTCTACCTTCTCACACATAGCAACACAGTCATCTTCTAAATAATCTCCTCTAGCTATTTTTATAGATTCGCAGTTAAAAAAGTTCTTGAACTATGTGATACACATAACAAAGGACTGTTGGGACTTTTTGAGAAGAATGTCTAAAGATAAATATAGTCTGAAGGTTTGGTTAGTCACTATTGATGTGGTTGCGTTGTTTCCAAGTATACCGCACAAAAGGGTTTAGAATGGTTTGGTGAAATTTTGTTAACAGAATCAGGGTTGGACTGTAATACCCTAAACTTGATTATGGATTTTATGGACACCATCCTTAGAAATAACTTTATTCACTTTAACAGTGAGTTTTACCAACAAAGTGTTGCGATGGGGGCCGCTTGTGCCCCCCTATATGCTAACTGTGTTTTGTATTACTGGGAACAAAAATTTGTTCTTAACACAGATTGGCAGGATTGCATCACATTCTACACCCGTTACTTGGATGATATTTGTTTACTGTGGGATGGGCCTAGAGAGAAATGTGATGATTTTATGGTATATCTTAACCAAACTACTGATTTCCTGGCCTTTACATACACAGTTAGTGATTTTTCCACCAATTATTTAGACATTACACTTTATAAGGATGTGATTAACCACTGCTTTCAGTCCAAATTATACCGGAAGGTTTCGTTTTCTAACTCATACTTACATTTTGAGAGCGGTCACCCTTATTATCAAAAAAAAAAAAGTGCTAGCGATGGGGCAGATGATTAGGGCCTCTAGAATGACCAGTGTGACTGCTGAATTTTTAGAACAGGTTAGGACCCTGACCTCACTTTTATTAGAGAGAGGTTATCCCAAACAATTGGTAGACAACATGGCCAATGAGGTTATTATGAACAGGAAAAGAAAGTTTTTTTCCCTTGTTAGGTAAGGGTCCATCTGAAGTGGAGGTATCTGAGGAAGGTGATCTTAAACACAGAGGGGCCTTCATTCACACCTTTTCTACTATAACCACCCAAGTGGAAGACATGATTTAAAAATACTGGCATATTTTAAAGTTCAGTGATGACACTAGAACATTTCTTCCAAACCATTGTACTTTCGTTAGAAGGAGGGACACCAACCTTAAATAACTATTTGAAAAGAAGCAGGTTGTTAGGTTACTGATGAAGTAAGATGGGGAACTCACAAATGTGGAGCCTGCCAACAATTTGAATACATTTTGGACAAGGGTGAGTTATATATTCCATCTAGGGGTTTTAGGTTGAAAGCATCAAAATACTACAATTGTAGTATGAAAGGGGTGGTGTACATTGGGATTTGTGAAAATTGCCAGAGTTTTTATATCGGTAAAACCAAGAGACCACTTAGGAGAAGGATTTATGAGCATTTATATGAGGTTTCTAGAGGAAAGGAATCAAATGCTTTTTATAGACACTCTTTAACATGTAAGGACATGAGAATACATTTTTTTGTGCTAGAGCAAGTGTTAGTCGATCCCTGTGGAGGGAGCTGGGAGTCCAGGGTGGAATACAGAGAACTGTTTTTGCAGTTGAAGTTAGACGCGGGTAGACCCTCTGGTCTCAATGACCATATTAGTATTAACATTGTTTTAAAACTCAGGGCTGCTAAATTGTAAAATTTATATTTATATGTTTATTAATTTACTAAATATTTTGCTGTTATTAGTATTGTATTTATTGTTCTGAATGACTGATGTATTTTATATATGCATTTTTCCTATTTTTATTTACTAGGATATTTATTGTTACAGTAGGGTTTTGACATTGATTTTCTGAACTGATTTTTAAGGTTTAAACCAAGGCGTGCCTTTGTTGAAGGTTGAGCGTCGAGCTGGCACCTCGGCGTTTCGTAAAAAACATCTACTGCAAATCATTAGCGGACTGGAGTTCCGCTGTGGCAACCCCTTATCGGGAAAAAGCCAAAAGACAAACAACAACAACACCTCTATTTTAGAGTGGATTTAACATGCATTTTCTGAACACTAGAGCTGCAGTTCATCTTCAGTATGCTTTTAATTACGTTATTCCATGGTAATTAATTGATGGCATGCACACTTGATTTATGGATGTGATTGGTTGTGCTGTATTATTTAAATGTACTGGATGGGGACGCTTCTTTGTTCTGAAGAAGCCTAGTATTTTACTGGGTGAAAGCGCGCTAAACTGATTTTATTGTGAACTTCTGCTATTACTGTGTTGGTGAACATTAAAGGCTATTTTTTCCTTGGATCTGCTGTCCTGATTGTCTTGGGGAGATGTGGTTACTGGTCGAATGATTGTTCGTTTTTTACAAACTTAGAAAGCTGCTAGAATAACAGGAATTGTGCTAGAATATATTTTCTGTAGGATATGAATAAATATGTCATTATTTAGTGACTTATTTCCTCTGTGATTTTCCAGAAAACCACAAATTTTAGGAGAAACAAACCAAAACTATGAAGCTAAATCTGGACAGTTGAGAGTTATGTTAAAGACACACACATCCCTTTCTACCTTCTCACACATAGCAACACAGTCATCCTCTACTTCATACATCAACAAACAGCTAGTTTACATTCCATACACATAACTACTCTATCATATAGAAGCACAGACCACAGTCTTCTAATTTAAGAACCTTAAACCAGCTAGATCAGCTGGTACAACTGTAGAAACAGTAAGCTTTTTGTGCAAAAAATGAAGAATCCAAGGAGGCACCATCCTGTTTCCTAGACAGGTGAGCATGTAAAAACATTTTTCAAACACTGTTTGAATTCAGCATTAGAAAGGAGATATCAAAGGGTAGGCAAGCAGAAAATGGCTAGCAAATGTATCCCGACAGAAGAAGACAGGCCACTGTACAGTAACTCATACAATCAATCAAGAACCAAGGGGAGCCAACTCTAAAGAGGATGCTGGTTCTTTGACAGTCACCAAATAAAACAAAATTTCCACTTACATTTGCATGATTTTTAGTAGATTTTCTCATCTCCTTTGGTACCTGTTGCACATTTTCAGAAATAAAAGGTGCCAAGGAGGTATCAACAATTCTATCATCCTGGCAGTTGACTGAAGAGTCTCCAGACAGTTGTAGATCAAACTCCTGCATGTTGTGCAAGTAAATACAGTCTGCTGGGAAGCTTGTGGTAGCTGATGTTGGCTCAAAAGAAAAGGAAGAACCACTGTTGCCTTGGGCAAAAGGAAGTCACTACCATGACTTTTGCAGAGAACCATAGTTATTGGTGAAAGGTGGCGTGGAAAAGCATGCAGGAACCTTCCCTTCCACGGGAATGAGAATGCATGTCTTCCAGGTCTGTCTTCAAGAAGTGCCAGTGTGGAATTTCTTTAGCTGTCTGTTCTGAAAGGAGACAAACATATCTACTGGAGGTGTTCCTCACTGCTGGATCAAGTCTCAGAAGACTCCAGGATGACATTTTCATATATGGGGTTCTGCTAAGCTTGTATGCAACAGTTGTTTCTCTGATGGCATGTATGAAACTCTAAGAGTCAGACAGAGCTGCATTGCTACCTCCCATACTATCAGCCAGTCTGCAAAGAGGGTAAAAATCTGCTACCTCTGTGTGGTGCTGTGTGTACACCTGCAGAGGGTCTGAGGATCAGAGAGAAGCATTCAGTACACTGACTGTTGCCATCTCTCTGACATCTACATGCTTCTGTTTGTCCACAGGATTCCAAGCAGCTTGCACTTTGACCACGTTAGAAAATGTTCCCCACACCAGGTCTGAAGAGCTTGTGGTGACTGACTCGACAGGGGGTAGGAAATGAGGAAGGAGGAGGGAAGACCTGGATTGTAAGATACATAGTCTATCCACCATCCAATCTACATCTTTATAGATTCCAGTCCTGGGTTTTTTAAAAGCAAAGGGAGAGGATGTTGAGTCCAGAATGATCAGAGGCATTAATTTTATTTTACATTTATTAACAAAGGTAGTGTACTGATCTTCATGGACTTTTTCAGGTTCAGTCAGGGAGCATAGTATGGTTAAGTGACTTACTCAGAATCACACAAATACACTTAGGCAATGGAGGCTGAGGGAATTGAACCCTAGACCACAAGAAACAGCTCCTTAATCTTCTACATCAAGTACCACTGCATTCTCCTCATGCGTAGTCTGCAAAGGGCAATATGAGTATCACTGATGTCATGTAGCCTACATCCTGGAAAAAACTCCCTTGCAGATGCTTCAACTTGACAAGAAAAAACTTGGTAAGAACTGCTGAAACAGCTTTACTTTCTCTGGAGGAATAAAAGCTCTTCTCAAGGCAAAGTCTGTCATACATTCCAATAAAACCATTCTGTTGGAAAGGATAAGAGAAGACTTCTACAAGTTGATATGAAAGCCGGGCTTCAGTAAGTTTGTGAACAAGTTCTACAGACTGACAGCTGTTAAAAGTTTAAAAAGATACAACAATTATCCAGATGTAGAAAAATGTGAATGCCTTAAAGTCTGCAATAGGCAGTGACTAGAACAAGACAGTGAACACACTTGGTGCAGTGGAAAGTCCAAAGAGTAAGACAGAGTTGATAATGTAAGCCAGACACAACAAATCTTAAGAAATGCCAGAAATCCTCAGCAATAGAAATGTGGTAAAAGTCTTTTTGGTCCAGCTTTACCAAGAAGGAAAGAGGCGGGATTAGATGTATACGCTATTAAAGGGATAACATCTTGAACTTTGTAGTCTTGGCAAGATAGTTTGGACCAGAAAAATCCAGCACTGGCCTCCAGGACCCTTCTGGTTTGAGAACTAGAAAAAAAAATCTGGAATAACATTTGCCTAGAAAACAGACACACACTGGTTCCATGTCTGTGAGAGACAGCATTTTGTGTAGAATGGGAGGAAACTGAGGAGTCTGGCTCTCTGGGCAAGAGGAAAACCTGGAAAGGAGGTAAACATTTCCACTGCCAACAATTCCCTCAAAGGATTAGCTTCAGAAGCAACTGTCTGAAGCAATCTGATTCCAAAAGGGAAGATGAAGTTTCAGTAACAAAGAAAGGTTGCCAATGTGTGTGTGTGTTTGGGTGGAGGGGACTTTTCTTGATTTTTCTGAGAATTTTTTGTAGCCTCCTTTCCATTTTTTAATTGTGGCTTCTAACTGCTTTAACTGCTTACTGGAAAAGGGAGCAGAAAAATGAAAATTATCATTTGGGCTGAAAATGATTGAAAAAACTGAGTCATTCATTGAGTTGTTTTCCTTTTTCACCTCACTTCTTAAACTCCTCAGCTGCAGAGGGGCCAAACAGTTTCATTATCCAAGGCATAATTTAAAACCTCAGATCTAACATCAGGAAGATTTTGAGCATGAACCCGAGCAACCCTCCTTAAACCTGATACAGAAGCAGCAGAAGCATCGTAAGTACACTTTAAAATATGAATAGTGACCTGAGAAACAGCTGTCACCGAAGCATTTAAGGAACCGTTTACCTCAGAAGGAAGAAAGGACTGGTAACCATTAACTTCTGCATATTCTCAAAAAAACAAGCAAAACTGTAACTTTTAGGATTTTAAACTATCATTAAGTTACAACACTAGAATACATTTTCTTCCATAATTTGTTTTCACATCTTTGTCAGAAGGTATGTGGTTATTAGCAGTAACCTTTATAGCAGCAGCAGATTTAGAAAGATAAGTCATTGCTGGATCTGCTTTAAGGTTAGAAACCAGGTACATAGGCATGTGGGGCACCTTGTACAACCAATCAGAGACAGCAGGACAAACTCCCTCTAAAGCAAGAAATGCAGGAGGAAAAAAGCAGCCTTGGGCATTTGTAGAAAGTCATAATATATTCTCTGTGCCATGGAAACCTTGTTCTGGTCCCACTGAAAAAAACCTTTCACATTAGACAAAATGTCAGTGAAAGAAATCTCTTCAGCAGGGAAATCTGATAATACACTATAATATTTTCCTCAATGTCTACTCTTCTGACTGAAAAATTCTATCAGAATGAGAGGGAACATACTTCCTTTTTTACCTTAAGATTCAAAAGGTTGAGAAAAGGCAGTTCCTTAAACAAATCCCAGTGAATTTGTCCTGTCCATGAAAATGGATGAAAAAAAACTTCTTGTGTTATGTTTTAAGTACATGGTTTCCATAACATGTTTAACCTTAGGTACACTGGACCCAGCTACCACATCCCCATCCTAGCTAAATGAAGAATGCAACACCAAGAGGACTGGGGAGGCGAGATATGGGTGGTCTGAGGAATAAAAAGCAGCCACAGTAGTCACCCACCAGTGTCAATGGCAAATTCAGAACTGACCTAATTTAACAAGTTTCTTATTTTTGCATGCTGAGTAAGGAGCAATCATAGAGACCAAAGGTTGTGCCACAGTAAGCCAAAAAAAAAGTTGAGAAAAGCAAGTAGCAGAGTATATGCAAGTTGGTAAAAGTCTAGAGAGCAAGTGGTTCTGAGGTAAGTAAACCACTGACAGGAATTTTGGAAGCCTAACAGGTTCCAGAGGCTGCAGACACCTGACCACCTCCAACAAGGACTGCAGTCAGAATCTTACACTTTCAAACCTTAGTTTTCCATTCTCTGCAGCCCTTTTTTCTGTGCAGGGATTTATCAGAAAGCACTAGTTATAAGTATTACAAAGTAGTTTGTTTTCTGCAAAATGTTATGCACCATTCACAGTTTAAAGCACAGTAACCTTTTTTTCACAAACAAAATAGGCACAACAATGTTAATCTTTAGGAGAAAGTCTGTCAGTGGTAACTTTTTCTGGTATCACCATGCCATGAAGAAAAGAGATTAATTCAATAAAGCACCAACCAACAAAATCACAGGCTGCTAAAAAGCAAAAGGCAAAGCGATGTTTATCAGTCTCAGGAAAAAAATCCTGCCTGGAAGTGCCAAGATACACAAGAAATAGAGCTAAAAAAATTCAGGTTTAGTCTTCCCACTGGAGTAACATTTCAATTCAATGTTCATGGTATGTAAGGTAACCTGACATCAGGAAACAATATGTCCATATGGTTAATGAAATATAGGCAAGGACAGATGTCTACCTGCAATCAATATTTTATTGAAAGGACTGCAGTATGACCATCTAATGTAACCAGCCAAAGAAAAAGTAAAGTCACCAAAAACAATAGCAGCAGAGGCTCAACAAACCTCGAGTCTTCAGACCACCCGAGCCAAAAAAGTTTCAGTGCAAGTTCTTGTTGATTCTTTTTAATAATAAAGCCTCCAATATTAGTTAATCCAAAAAAAGGTGTGTTGAATCAAAAAACTTTCTTTGTCACAAACAAAAAAACAGAAGTAAAAGACAAGCGCTTTCGCCCGGTAATACCGGGCTTTTTCAAGTACAACCAGTGGACTAGAGATTCAGCTTAGCTTGCCAATAAAAGCCAATTAATCAATTATCAAATGATGTTAAACAAAGTATTCACAGAATAATTAGTAAACACTCAAAATGGAATGAAACTTAGCAGCATCAACAATAAAAAAAATATATATATCATTAGGTTTAAACTGTTTAAATTTAAATTAAAAACCATCAAAATTGTAATATTTTACAATAAATATTACCACTAAAACTTGTTTAGTTGACAAATGCCATCAATAAATACAAATTAAGAAAGTTTGAATAAACTTTAGATTAATCCTGTAACCAGTGATTTCATAGTACATATCTCTTATATTATGAATTATTACCATATTAAGTTTAAAATAATTAAAATAGCGAGTAATCTAATCTTTGTTATAAAGCCTGTTGTTCTTGATATTGACATGCTTTATAAAGAATGTATGCTTAAACTGTTTAAAAACCTATGAAAAAAAGTGTTTATATGTGCCACTATAATAAAACAGCCTTCTTCAAGGTATTAAGTAACCTAGTAAATAGGTAATAATAAATAAAAAATGTGTGTGTAATTAACCACATGTAATTATTAACTATCTGTATCAAATCTTAAAAAATATTTACCAATAAAAATATATATGTTAATTGAGGCCAAATTCATGCTACAACCAAAGTTCAAGAGTGCATTTGTAGTATATATTGTGTAACTGACATGCAAGCTGAACAAAAATAGTTGCCATCCTCCTTAAATAGTGCAAAAAACTAACATCAACATAAGCATTCCATGGTGAAGAAATGCATTATAGAACATTTCTATTAGCCTTTAGGATATAAGACAATAGTAAATTTTAAATGTTTAAATATTTAAATGTTTTAAATAATAAGTTTTTAGAAAAACTCAAGCCACTTGTCTAGCAGTCTTGTTTCTTATCTTATCTTTTCAACATTTCCTGTAACTATTCATCCAGTTTAGGAAGGTCTGAGCTCACATTTCAGTTAACCCTTTTTAGCATTTTTCCTTTAATCATATATATTTTTTAACTTTTGATTTCAGTATTTTTATTTATTTAACTGTTCTGACATTCATTTTATAAAGACTGTTTGACTAATACCATCCGTGATTTTATTTCTTTTTAAAGTTCAGAACTTTAACTGCTTGATGTTACTATATAATTATAAAAAAAAAATGTAAAAAAAATAAATAGATATTAGCTTAACAAACACATTTATATATTTACATTATTTATATTTGCGGTTGTCTGCCTGTTATTCTTGTGTGTTGTATAAAAAGAAAATACATGCATGTCAGTCTTGTGACTTTAAATCATTACTCTTATTAACTATTTTTATTTAATTTTTATATACAAGAACTGCTTTGTTTACCTTTTGACTATGCTATGAGAATGTCAGTCATATGCTCTACTTTACTGTAGTACTGATAAATACATTGCTTTAATTGAATGGAAGTTTTAAACATTTGAGAATGATTTGTCAGATCCTATCATCCTACCATGTAAGCTTAACCATTTTCAAAACACAAACATATTATAAAATATATATCTTTTGTACAGATCAGCTGTAGTTTCCTACTCTTTCCCAATGTATGAAGGAAGTCAGTCTCTGTCAGTTCAGCTAATCTATTTTCTTCATCTTGTAACTGTTGTTTAAGAGTCTCCTCATGGTCTGCCTGATATGTCTCAGGAACCTGTTCTGCTGAATCTGAAACTCCTATGCACTTTTGAAAAATGTTTGTATAACTTGTCTAAACTTCCTGAACTCATTGTGTCTCTTTTTTAGAAGTTTACTACATTTTTTTGTAACAAAATGTACTAGGGGTTCTATCAGTAACTGATTTGACTCACATGTGGTGACAGGACATAACTGTTTAACATCTGAATACAATGGAAACACTTTAGCCTTAGTTAATTCTTTATCATGAACAGATCTGTCTTCACAGTCTGTTGTTTAGCAACATCATGTAATACTTTTTTATGACATAATACACAAAATGCAGTTTTTGTTGAATCACACAATAAACATTTGTCATATTTCACATGGTTTTCTTTGAGATACCAGTCAAATATTGTAATACATTTGCATAATGCCTTACTATCAACCTGCCCTACTAAGGTTTTACATTTACTAATATGCTGTGTATACCAACATTGCAATTTTTTACATTTGCTTGAATTATGCATGAAAATATCCATACTGTCTAATTAAATATCCAAACTGTCTAAACATATACAAACTGTCTAAGAAATATACAAACTATTTAACATCATCCACACTAAATATGTGACATAGAAAAAATCTTACCAGTTAGCAAGAAAACAGGTGATCAGGCTGTTGTTGCTGATGGCTAGAAATTTTTCAGAGTCACTTGAGAAACTGGTGAAGCACAACAGGCAGTGGACTGTTGGGCTAGTGGATATCTCCCTTTTCTTTAGTGAAATTATGGCACTGCGACTGGAACTTCTGTCTCACTCCGGATGTAGACGTCTAAAAAACTTTACTACTGCAAGCTGCATAAACTGGAATACTTCTGTTCAGAATTGACACATACGTACAAATGTTAGTTACTGCAATTTAACTGAAGTAACCCTCTGCAGGGCTTACCATCACTCCCCCTGTGGTTGAATGCAGAGTGTAGGTTCAGTTGCAGGCTAGCTTGCCATTGAAAAAAATCTTATATGGCTCTGCTTACTCAGCTTGCTCATCATTGAAAAAATATATTGAGCTCTCTCCTTACTGCTTCTTACTGCTTGCTCTTGCTGTGGGATTTGCTGGCTGGATTCTGCTAAAATTTAAAGTCTAGTTATATTTGCATTCACAGTCTGTCACATACAGAAACTTGCAGAATATACACTGATGAGAGAATATACTTTGCAGCATCAACTTTAGAGAGCAGTAACCAATAACTTTTTATAATAAACCAAACTGGGCAAACATTGCAGCTTAAAAGTACTGTTCTAACTTTACTTCTCATATAGTACAGATGATGTGAGATATAACATTTACCTCAGGACTTGTGTCCCTACCATACCTCTAACATAACTAGATTTAATACACTTTTTATACATATTTTAGTTAAACACACACCCTCTTGGTTTTGGAAAGATACTGGCTTGATGATGCAAATGCTAACACATCTGTTCTTGTGCAAATGCTGATAAGTAAACTGTCTTCAAGAAAACGCCTTGTGGATTAGAAAAGCACATTTTTAAACTTTCTTAGAAAAGCATGTCCTGTTGTCCAGTGAAAGCAGATTACATTCTTGTCATGTCTGTAAGAAGTCAGTTTTCTTGATGTGTGTGTAATACACTCATAAGTAAGTTCCTTATTTTTTTAAGCCACAGTCATTTAGTATGGTTGCTGATCACATATTACTAAACTCTGTTTCTGTATTTAAGCAAACTTTTTCTTTCAGCATATTTACAACAGAATTAATTTTAACCTTAAATTCATAATATCTAACAGAGAGGCCTAAGAATTGAACCCTGGGGTGCACCACTATTGACAGGTCATTTTTAGGAGGTAGAGTTGCCCACAAAAATTTTCTGGGTTCCGTTTGTGTGCCAACATGCTATCCAATGAGTTGCATAGGGGCTCACATTTATCTGGGAGAGTTTATCTGTAATACCTGAGTGAGGATGGTGGCATTTGTGTGGTCTAGTTATGTGGTATGCAATGTTTTTCCCCTCTATCATTGCTTCAGCAAATTTTTCAGAGAAGTTTATCAGGTTAAGTAGGCAGGACCTGCCCTCAAAAATCTAAACTGAGTTGAGTTAAGAGTCTGTAGGTTACCTATATCCTTATTTATTAAATTCCGTAATGATGCTTTCCATAGCCTAAAAGATTAGAATGGCCAGGAGTATGGATCAATAATTGCCCAAGTTTCTTGAAGCCCCCACTTTGTGCAAGGGCATAACTGTTGCTGTCCTCCATTCATCCTGCATGAAGCCTGTTTTGAGGATGATATCGAATAGCTTCTGTTAGGGAACAGAGAAGCCATGTTTCAGGATGACCAATACGCAGCCTGTTATGTTATTTGGAACCAATAATTTTGTGTTCTTGGCCTTAGACAGTGCCTTGAGAACTCTCTCTCTCTTAGGAGATTTGAATGTGAGTATAGGTGTGAGTATGTGATCTGAGAATACTGGAGGGAGAAAGGGGGGTAAAGGTTGAGCTAAACGTTTCTGCTATTAGACTGATGGTTTCCTCTGGGTCTGAGTATGTAATATCATTTACTATTAGCTCTGAACAATGATGAGCATTCTTTTTCAGATTTTTTAACTTAACTATTAACTTAATTAAAGAAGGTTTGTTGTTATGCTTCACCTGGGTGGCTATTTTACCTCATATATGGCATTGATTTATTTGATTTGGGTCTGTAGTTCCTTCTTTAGTTTAGTAAGAGTGTGGTTGGCATCATGAAAGTTAAATTTATTTTTGCGTTAAGGGTTATTTTTTAATTTTGGCATTGTATTTATTTCTGAGGGAGACAGATAAGTCAATGTAGATATTTACATGTGTGTAAAATTTTCATTCAAGGATTTTGCATAAACAGTGGGTCATCCATTTGGAAGGGTCTTTTGAATTTAGCAAGGAAATCATTCAGTTTTAGTAGATTAGCTTTCACATAACCTCTGTGTACCAAGGTATTAGAACATGTTTCAGGTTTCAGTCTTAGCGTGAATGTAAATGACTTGTGGTCTGATTTGATGAGGGTGGAAGTTACAGTTGGTGGGGAAAAAAGCTGCCTCATATAAGTGAGGACCAGGTCCAGGACTTTATCACCCTGGTTGGAGGACAGACTAACTGGTCCAGGAGAGCTTGCATTGATAAAGTCCAAAAAACTCTGGGCATACATGTTTGAGGATGTTCAAGTCTCACAGTGTATGGAGGGGTAGTTGAAGTTTCTTAGGAGAATGGTGCTTGGCTTGAAACATAGGGGCTCTATATTAGTTAAAGAGGAGGTGTGGTCTAATAGGGATACAGAGGGGGTCCTATATTTAGCTACAATATGATAAGGGTTTTGTTAGTAGCAAGATGGATAGGTAGAAGCTTCATGTCATTTTCTTGTCTAACAAGTCTGGAGCTTGTCTGGCAGTTGGCTTAAAGGATTAAGGAGCTGTGAAACTGTTCCTGCAGTCCAATGGTGCAAGGTTTGATTCCCTCAGCTTCCATTGCCTAACTGTGTGATATTGCACAAGTCACTTCACCAGACACTAGTCTTGGGATTAGTATAAAAAAGGTCCAGGGAGATCAGTGCTCCGTCCTGGAAGCAAATAAAGTAAGCTTTTTTTTTAATATGAAGACACTATCACTTTTAGTGCCTTTCCTAATGTGGTAGACTTTAACAGATGACAGGCTTTTGAAATTGTACAACATTGGAGTGCTTTCAATGGTCTTGAACCAGGTCTCTGTAATAATGCACATATCACTGTGCTTGTTGGGATTGGAGTTTTTTGTTAAGGTTCTTAGCATTAAGCAGTAATACCTTAATGCTACCGAGATTCTGCTTAGTTTGGCTGAATGCTTTAAAAAACTGACATTATTTAAAAACAAAAACTACGGGGGAGATAGGTGCAGGCAATCCTTGGCAAAGCAGTAGGTATGGTCTACCATCAATCCCAGGCTGATTTGTATATCATTCGCTTGGAACAATACCAGAAGCTAAGCCAAATATTGAAAACATAGCTCTCAACTGTCCAGATTTTTGCAGAATGTGCAGATTTTTGCAACATATTTTTGGTCTTTTGCTCACAAAACTTGTGGATTACTGGCAAATCACTGAGGAGATTTAAGTTTCAGTGTTCATATCCTTCAGAAAATGCATGCTAATACAAAACCTTTTAGTCTAGCAACTTTCTAAATTTATGCAGGCAATATTTAAAATTTGCCTCTATTTGTGTGCCTTTGTCTCCTCATCATGTATCTCAACCTCTTAGAGCAAAAAATCTGGACAAAGCCTAAAATGATGGGGGGACAAATAGGGACAGATTTTAAATATTGCTCTTACAAACTTAAAAAGTTGATAGAATAATAGGTTTTACATTAGCATGGATTTTCTGAAAGCTGTAGAGTCTTAAACTCAAATGTTTGTTATTATTTAATGACTTCAATCCTCAGCTATTTGCCAGAAAGGAACAGATTTTAGGAGGGACACACCAAAAATATGAGACAAAAATCTGGACATTCTGCGAAAATCTGTCCCCATTATTTTTTGACTTTGTCCATATTTCTTGTGCTAAGTAGTTGAGAGCTATAATTGAAAACATTAATCATTTTTTCATATTGCTACACCATTCTTGGTGATGGCAGAATGCTGCTAGGGACAAGGTTCATACCAGCCTCAGACACATATTCCAAGAACTGCTTCATATAGTGCAATGATATACATCCCAGGTCATTTAAACTTATTTGAAGTATGACTGTGTCATATGTGTACTTTTGGGGCACAGACTTGAGTGTTTGCATGATGTGGCAAATCCTGAGCCCTGCTAGGCAACTGGCCATGACTCTTTCTTTGCACAGCCTGGCGAGTGGTGCATCAGTGTGTAATACTATAGAGTTACCGGTGACTAAACTATTGGATTGTGTGTGGGGTTGCCCTGTGGGCTTTTGAACTCAGTTAGTGTGACTCTTAGATGTGTGTTTCATGGTGGGTGCATCCTGTGATGCGTGTCTGTGAGGTTGCTGAGGGTTATTATTTCTTAGGTTACATTTAGAAGTCCTTTGTGGTTTAGGTAGGTTAATTTCAAAAGCATCAGCAGATGCATAGCTGTGTCTTTGGTCTGAACTGTGTGCGCTCTGTGTAATGTTAGGTTGTATGATACTGACAACCTGCACATTTGCTTGTGGCTTTTTCAGGGAGAGCTTATTCTCCAATGACACTGTGTAACTATGTCTCTCATACACACACTGTGTCTGCTGGTTTAAGTATTACATGGTTGTTGGTTGTCAGTGAACATGAGACAATTACTACATTAGTATGACTGTTTCAACCATGCTGGCTACAGAGACAATAAGAAAATGCTTATCCATTGTTCCAGGTTATTAAAGTGGGCTGAAGGGGACATTGTGTCTATAGATATGGAGCTGGTCTACAGGAGATGCTACCTGTCTAAAACAAACAGTCTAAGTGCATATACACAAAGGGTAACATTCTCCCAGTGGGAACCAGATTATCTTTGCACAACTACTGAATATTTAAAGTACTATAAAAGGTGGGAAAGTAGGTTGTAAAGAGAAAATCAAGGTAGAAAATACCTGCATCTATGTAATGCAGTTGTCCCTGCTGCTGCTGTCCAGTGGGCAAAAATCACACTAAATCACCTTGTTTATAACACCAAACTTAAGCAAAAACAGCTCAGTAGGCCACACCTTCCAATGACAAGACACTTCAATTTATCCTGCTTGGTAAATGATGTCCCAACTAGCTTGAAAACCCTCTTCTGCCACCAGAAGAAACTAGTATAATAATTACAACAAAAACTCACTAATTTAGCAGTAAAAATAGTGAAAGCATTATCAGCACACTGAATATTAAGCAATTGTAACAAAGGCCATTTTGCCAGGTGACTAGCTTAAGGAGAGAAACTTTACAGAAGGATACTTACTGACAACAGCCAATAAATCTCGAGAGGGAGGGAATTATGTTGTCAAAATTATTTATTATAAGGGCTGGTCAACAACAGAGACACTGTGTTTAAGAACACAGCTAGGGCAGAGTAGATGAGAAAGAAAATTATTAGACACTTAGCTCTCCAGCTAACTGACCTGGAAATGCCTTAAATAAAACACAAGTCCTGAAATGCCCTAACACACACACACTCACCATATAAGAAAAATGCCAACACTTAGCTGACTTAAATTGCAAAATACAGTATTTACTGGAATTACAGACTTAATGACCATAGCTAAGGCAGATACTGACTGTTAAAATTAACTCAAAAACAGATCACAAAATGAAAAATCTTCACTTATTTTTGTTGCTAAATGTAATGTAACTAATAAAAACCCTTGTTTCTTTGTATTGGAATGTATTATATTGTACCAATGGAGCTTTTCTCTCTGGGATTCTACTGAAAAGGGTTTCTAGCCCAGTAGGCTTCACTGGTCAACAAATGAAAATAAAATAAAATAAAATAAAATAAAATGAATAAAGTGTAAGTGAAATGAGGACATCTGTTCAATACTGGGGACATGGGCAGTTATCCACAATCATGCAATAAGCATACAATGCTTATCCAGTAAAAGTACACATCAACACTATTACTAAGGCACTGTCTTTCTTCATCTCTTATTATTCAATGTTGTCAGTCACTAGACACTCTATAAAAGAGTATAATAACATAATAAAAGCACTTTCTTCTGGTATTAGGGAAATGGGCATATAATATCCCCAGGATTCATGAAGCTTGCGCCAGGCGCAGATGTAGCGTAGGCGATATAATGCCAAACATGGCTGCCGAGTGATTCAGGTACGATCCAATTCCACGTACACTACCGGCGTATGCCAGATCTGCGCAGTCCTCGGCTTAGGTATGCTAATCACCTCATGTGCAGTGCCACACCATGCAAATGAAGGTACACAGTGATTCATGAAGTGGCGCAGGTGTAGCGTAAGCCCACAGAAATGTAAACCAAAAAACACGGTTTACATTTTTCCAAACAGAATATCGGAGCTATGAAAGCGGACCAGACTCATGTATTACAAAGTTAACTTATGCCAATGGCTAAATATACAGCCAATGGCACAAGAAAAGATGCACAACACCTAAAAAAATAACATTTAATGTCATGTCCACAGTAACGCAAAGTACAACCGCAGGGCATGTGTGCGCAAACGGGAACACAAAGAAAATATATACAAATGTCATAAAATCGCAATGTAATACAAATCATGATTTCACCATAATACTCAATGGTATGCATGGTACACCACAACCAAGCTGCAAGGGTTGCTAAGGGTCTGTGACAGTGTTTGGTGCTTTAACTAGGAATTAGTAGTCAATGCTATGCAATGAGGCAGGTAATAGTGAATCGCAAGCGTCCCGCTGGACTAAGGATGTACCATACAGCGCAGTGCTACAACACTGAGGAGTGGCTTAGAGGTATACATGACATCAGCAGTGGGGTGTGCCACCATAGCTGTAAGCATATTGGAGCAATGCAAATCCGGCCTAGCTATTGCTAAGCAAAGCCTCAGGACAGGGATGGGGAGGTAGGTATAGCATCGTTTAGATGAGAGCACATATGGTGCCCGAAAGCGCATGTGTACGGGGAGGAAAACATGCCCGAAACCCGGTAAGTGGACGCACGTGCTGCGCACCATAGCTCAAACAGGAAAGTCAGGGGAAGAAAATAAGGAAATGCCACAGTAGGGTAATTGGAGTACAACTGAGCAATTAACACCTATTAACTCACAGCGGACAATCGACGGCAGCTGACAAGTCTGCTCGCAGAAACCTGAAAAACAGGATAGGGGAGGTGTTGGATTGCAAAGAAAAGAGAACTGTCATAGCAGAGCAAAGCAAACCTGCAGTAGACTGGCCAGAGAACACATTACGTAAAATAAGCCAGGTGTAGGAAAGTACAAATGAAAGCAGGCTGCTGGATGCATGCCAGAAAATGGGAGGTGAAACGTTAAGAAATATAAAGGGAAGGGCAAGAGGTAATCCACGCAGCCAAATGTAATTCAACACCAAAGGCACCACAATAGTAGTTCCTGTCGTAAAACACATACGATACCCTGTAGCTACGATCGTACATACACACCCTATGACATCATCGGTGTTCACAGCACAATAGTATAAAGGATGAAAGCACCCCACACACACCCCTGTGTATTCCCAAATACTGCACCATAAGTGTAAACATACAGGGAACTTTTACAATGTACATGTTGGGAGCTGCCATAGCTGTGATTCATCACCATGTATTAGAGACTGACGGTGTTTTGGAGGATGATGCTGACAACCACCGCAGGCCCCGGAGGAGAAGAAGAGTGTTCAGACCAAGGGTAACCTACCAGGGGCTACATGATCTGGAGATAGTAGACCGTTACAGGGTGGACAGGGACATCTTACAGCAAATAGTTGAGCTGTGCCGGCCACGCCTGAGATCCAGAAACAACAGAGGGGAACCCATCCCAGTGGACACGAAGTTATGTGTAAGCTTGCGAATACTAGCCACAGGTACCTTTCAAAGGCCAACTGGAGATATAATGGGGATCTCACAGGCATCAGCATTCAGGGTACTACACCAGTTCCTGGATGCCATGTTACCACATGCCAATGAGCATATATACTTCCCCCGAACTCAGGAGGAGTTGGCCAGCAATATGCATCTCTTCCACCATGTGGCACACTACACGGAGGTACTGGGTGCGATAGACTGCACACACATACATATCAAGTCACCACCCAGTGAGCATGGTAGGCGCTACATAAACCGCAAGGGATACCACTCCATCAACTGCCAGGTCATGTGCAATGCCCAGGGCATTATCATGGATGTGTGTGCTGGCAGCCCTGGAAGCTACCATCACTCCCACATCTGGCATACCTCACAGTTGTATCAGGTATTTGTCAGGGGGGACATCCTATATGGCCACCTTGTGGGGGATGCTGGCTATGCACTGGAGCCATGGATGATGACTCCCATCAGAAATGCACACACACCCATGCAAGAACGCCATAATGAGGCACATGCACAAACCAGAATCATCATAGAGAGTGTGTTTGGGATGCTGAAATCACGGTTCCATTGCTTTGACATATCTGGTGGAGCCTTGCAGTACTCTCCAAGCACGTGTGCCCACATTTACCCATTTGATCGAAGTATGGAGTAACAGCCGTAGTATAGTCCACATACAAAATGCCATAACACGTGTACAAATCCCAGATGCCCAAGTGGTAAATGCAGTGACTGTCGTGCATGTTCCCGGTCTCACGTCCTGCAAGGGATGTAACGTAATCCCGAAGGCACGAATAATGCATGTTGGATGCAGGTCATCAGATCATGTTTAGCACATGTTAGAGGAAATATGCATTGCCCAGTGCTGGTAAGCGTCGTTCAAATATGACTATACGGATATGCGTGAAACAGGGCTAAGCTTCTCTGAATATCACACAGATCACGGTCAGTGATGTCCAGAACAGGTGATACCAGAATTATTCACCCCTGTACTAATAGTGCCTGCTCTGAAGGGTAAAATGACCACTGCCAGGAGTAGAACATGCAATCATGTACACAATCACATAACACTAAGCTACCCAAGATGTACCAATGGCAGGTGTGTAATGTGACAGGTTCAAACACAAACGTGCGGAGTCCAGGTAACAGTATACACCGACATGTACACAATGAAAGGTGTATTCTGCCTGTCACCCTCTCTGTTTTATATATATATATATATATATATATATATATATATATATATATATACATAATAGAGATAGAAAGGGTGATAGAGAGATATATGTTGATATATTCAGATTCACCTATATCTGCAAATATGTAGATAGGTCAACGACATGTACACAACCATGGAGGTACAAATAAATAGGATACTGCCAACTATGGAATGTGTCACATACCGACATGTGTAATCACGAAGCTGAAAGACCAAAAGAACACAGTACCAGAACACTAGAACTGCATGTAATATTATCACGATATTAAGGAACATTTCGTTATCGCTGCTGGTGTTGCGGTCCACGTAGGTACTGTATTCAACTGTGTTTGTGATTGCCGTAGTCTGTGTATGTGTGTGTTGAGGGTGCCGTGTGCATTTCCGTGGGACTGTAATGTGTGTGTGTGTGTGTGTTTGCATTGTGTGTCTGTTAGTGCTAACTCAGAGGTAGATCATTACGGTAGGTGTGGTTATAGCTGGGGTTACCACCTGTCCCACTTTAAGAGGGACAGCCCCTCCTGGTCAGTTGTGTCCTGACAAAAAATATTAAAAAGGGCAAATGTCTGAGATTGTAGGACATAATTATGCCCCATATATTATGTAATAGTTGCATTAAATAGTTATGCCTGTATCTAAAAAACATAAATGTTACATGAAACATGATAAGTAGCTAAAGTGCTACAAGAATAAGTATGTATTCAGGATAAAAGTATGTGCTAACCTGTGTACTGACCGTGGGTATGTGTCAGCCTGTAAACACAGATGTGTGTCCTGCAATTGTCCCACTATGGCCATTTGAAAAGGTGGCAACCCATGCCAAAGAGGTTCAGTCACCAACAGAACTGCAATGAGTGCAAATATCTGTGACAGAAATACACAGGACAGCTGTCATTTAGTAACATTCCTTTACATATCGCTGTATTTCCAGAGGTAGTATCAACCTCACCTGCATACTCTATTGAAACCAATTAACAACGGCCCAATGTATAAGCCCGTAACAACCATAGTTTCAGTCTACTAACTGACAGCTCTTCAATTAGGGAAGGAGCCCACACACATTTATGGAATAAGTAGAAATGCAGTCCCCACAAACCTGTATATGCTATGTACACCCACCTACATTTCCCACACATGAAACAATAGCAATACAGACTGTAATAACATCACAAACATCCACTCACTCAATTACATCTGCAGAAGCGTTAACATGCCTTGTGAGAGACACATTTGTAAAGGCACCATGTGAAATTGTAGCTGTTGTATAATGGAACAGACGGTGATGTTACAGGTTTTGTTTGCAATAGTCCCTTATCAGATGGTTGAGATGACAGGTACACTCACATGTAGAACCACATACTCTAGCCATCACACACAATCCACGGGGGACATGAATCCAAAATATCCGTGTCTCTACAAATAGCAGTTGCAATTCCACACAACAAAACACATACTCCCCGAAGGTAGGGCAAAAGGGCAACGCCCAAGTGGAGAATTCAATTATACCCCACTGTTGCCGTGTAATTGACGAATGGAGTAGCTGCACAGCTGATGCGCATGTAATAATTTACTCAGGAACACCAATTGGCATCAGGAAACCACATGTTACAGGTATCGACGTATATAAGCATGACTTGCCAGACATTCAAACCGTATGCTCATTCCATAGAACCGTTTAAACAGTAAAGGTGTAAGAGAGATATTTATGAAAGTTCGGAACGCTAACAAGGTATGTAGAACACTCAGTATGTTAGTGTATGTATAGTCTGTTTTGTATTAATTAAAAGTGTCCGCAATGCATAAAGTGGGAAAAGGTATTATGTAGTGATGTCTTGCTGAGCATAGTAACGCTTGTAGAAATTGTGTGTCCTGCTGTGGGTCACAAGGTAAACATGACAGACACCACAAGGGATGCTACATGAGGGCTTTAAACAGAACAATTCCACACCACCCGCCGTCAGTGGTAGGGTATGTCCAAAAAGTATGTGCCATAGCAGGGGATAGTATATGTTGATATACTGTCACAGTAGGCATGTGTATGGACATATAACGACAATAACATGCCTAAAGTGGTCCTGCTGTGCAAGTATGCTTTGCATTATGGGATAATATGTAAAATATGTGTAATGTACAGTATTGTAGGTAGATATATCAGATATTCTACACAGCATAACAGTTATATCATGCAAACAAAAGGTATCGTCAATTGGCATGTACAATACACAATAACAGGATACATATGGCTTGTAGTCATGGGACACTGTAACAGCATGATAGCTAATTGAAATGGAAGAGCTACTCAATTAACCATGCACAAAGGACATGTAATAGCTTCACAGGTTCATAGTGTGGTACTATGCTGTCTGGCAAGTCTATGTGTAAGCCCAACTACAGTGTTTACACCAGCAGCAGCACTCTAGGGTAGTGTCCTGTCTGTGAACAGCAGAATCATGTGCTACCTGCACCTCTGCACAGTACAGCCACTGCAGTGATCCCTGGCGTACATGTGTGTCTCCCATCCACCAAGTGAGGTATCTCATAAACAGTGCTACTGAGTGTCCCTGCGTGATGTACATAGGAATCATTTTCCAAAGCATGGTGAGTGTCTGGTTCGGGAATGTAACCTTCAAGAACATCCCACTCATCATTGCGTTTGTGCACATATCCATGAGCCATGTTGCTCTCAATGGCTTTTGCTTATGTCGCTTATGTGGAGTATATCCATGAATATTGTTGTGGACATGGGCCCTGCATGTTCAGCAGAGGTCACCCCTGAGTATGCAGTATACAAATGTGTACAGTCGTGGTGTCCATAGTACTGTCGCATATGGCAACCTTCGGAGCTCAATAATCCTCATGGTGTGTTAATGTTGTGGTATGTAAAGCCGTTGCTGTTCTGTAAGGTACACCCTAAATGGGGTGTTGTACCCTTGAATGTGTGTATACGTCAGGAGTTTAGAGGTACAATGGGTGCCTTTGTTCCAGCTACAAACCCAGTACAGATAAGGATGGCCACGTAGAAGGATATTCATGCCACATTGGCAATATGGTTATCAAAGGTGTGGGTGCTACATACGTGTGTACTAAGATCACGTATAATGTCTCATGTATGTAGGGGACTACCACCTATGTGATAGTCAGTGGATGATTGGTGTAATCCAAAGGGGATGTTCATGCACCATGTGTCATGCAGCTTGAGGCGATGTTATCGACATCAGGTATCTGTCACAGTGACACCCTTATGGAGGGAGTCTGTATCAGCTGGTGGATCAGTCATGGCGCCTTGTATGGAGTTGTCTGGAAACCTAGTCAGGGAAAGTCCCTCTGTGCTAGCCTGTACTTCAGGGAAGCATATACCGAACATGAGGGGCCCTATGACTGAGGACTGTGGTATGCCAAGTGTAACTGAAATACAGTAGGTACTATGGCATCCTACCCTCATTGTATGGGTCCTGTCCATGAGCCACTTTGCATAACATCCTGAGACGTAGGGGTTGATGCGCAGGTGGATGTGTATGTTGTCAATACCAAAATAGAGAACGGTGCTGAAAGCCAGTGAGAGGACAATGTCGGCTGTGTGGACACCCTTACCGTCATCAACTACCCTGGTAACTGTATCAAAGGAGTCCACCGGGTGTAGGAGCCATGGTCTGGCCCTAACAAGTCCAACCTGGGTGGCATCAAAGGTCTGGAGCCCACCAATGTCTCTGTGAATGACTTCCATAATGATGTGCCCCATAGCCTTGCAGAACAGTCCAGTCAGGCGTATAGGGCAATATTCCCTCTGGTTCATTGTGGCGCTACCTGTGTGGAGTGTGATAACTGTTGCTGTGCGCCATTCAGGGGCCACAATGTCTGATACAAGGCTATTAGTGAATCTGGTGGCCAAGTGGGGGAGACATGTCGTTCTAAGGTTTGTGTAAATCACAGCCTGGGATGTTGGATGGTCACATGGAGTCTGTGTTCCAGGCCTTAGAGAGTGCAGGTTGGAACTGTGCAGTTGTGACCGCAGGGACCCCACAATGTTCCTGCATGGATTATGGCCCTGTAGGGAATGAGAAGGTGTAAAGTTAGCATTGAACCCATCCACCAGGATGTTGCCAACATCACTCGGTTCTGTAATGTTCCTGAGTAATCGTCATATGTCAGAGCAGATGTGGGTATTGCCATTGACTACTGGCATACCTCCATAATGCTTTGTGGTACACCCTGGAATGTGTCGCAGTAATGTTTATGTAGCTAGGTTTGGAAGATGTGATAAGGGATCCCGGAGCCCTACTGAGGCTGACCAGTGAGCTACCCCACCCATGGGATTGTACTCCACTTTGCAACAGCCTCCACCTTTTGTTGTACATTATGTCCATGGAACTGGACCCCCAGAGTGGCATCCATTATCTGGTGGGTACCATCATGGCTCTGTTTGGAATAGCATGATCCATGCAGTCGTGTAAGTGCTAATGAAGTGCACTGGGGTATGTTTCAGCATTTGTATGTGCATTGTCCATCTGCATGGGTGTCATGACATTTACTACTGCTGTTCTAAGACGTCTGTAGTATGCATTGTACTAATCTTGTACTGTGTATGCCGTGAAAGGTGTGGTGCCGGGATGTGGATAACAAGGGTGATTAGCATATGTTCGGAAACTACCACCGAGGGGATAACCACTGGTGTGGAACACCAGTGACATGTTGGTAATGTCCATGTCTAGGATATTGTTGATCTTGGTGGTGCTGTGTATGGGTTGATCCAGCCAAGTGGAGGTTATGAATCCTGGACAGCATTGGCCTAATGTGTCGGTACATGAGTAGCTATCCCAGTTAAGTGTGGGGTAGTGTCAGTCACACATCAGTAGTACCTGCCTGAACCTTTCTGTCCAGTACACCAAGAAATGAGGGCTGGTAACCATGGGGTATGTTGTTGAATCCGTAGCATGTTACAATGTGTATAGCAGTTCTGGCCACAGTTAGTTGCACGTGGATCACCTCTGATGCATTGTGCTAAGTAACCAGCCAGGACGTGTGTACAACATAGTGAAATATGGACACACCTCAGCCGTGGGTGTTCCAGTCCAGGTTACATGACTGAAAGATGTGGTCTGCGTATAACCTGTCAGTGCAGGTGTGCTCTGCGGAGCCTAGAGGCAGGTCCCAGTCACTGCAGAGATATTGAAGTGGTCCATTATAAGGAGTGCCGTGCCTGCGTGCATCAGAGATGATGTCAAGCATTGAGTCATATGACCCCATGTTTTGCTTGCCTGTTCCCATTCTGGTGGTGAATGTTATTGGAAACTGTGCAAGACAGGCAGTATAGGAGCAGCAAGAGGCTTACATGTTATCTGTACTCCCAGGGCTGACAGGTGCAGGTCATCTGTGCCAAAGCATCGTGTTTTGTAGACCATGTCATTCAAAGCGGACAGATACCGGATGCCTGTGGAATGACAGCAGAAGCATAGGCAACTGTTGAAGTGAAACAGTCAGTTGTTGTACAGTGGTATCTAGTCTGGATGAATGATAAAAAGTAAAAAGTAAAAAATGCACCAAGATAACACACAGTAAAACGTTTAATCACAGCAAAGTACAAAGTGGTAAGCGCTCACAAAAGTTGCTTCATCAGACACCACAGTAAAAAATGCACAGGTTTAAATAGAGATTCTAAAATGCCAATTAATCAATAAAATCACACAATGATTAAGTAGCAGTGAAAAACAATTAAGCCTCATGCTCAAACTACAAAAAGCATTGCTTAAGAACATTGCTTAAAATCATAGTACAAAAAGGAATCAAATACTATACATGAGAAAGCACTTAAAAAACTTATAAAATCATTATAAAACATGGAAGAATACTAGGCAGGAAAAAATTAAATACAATGCTTTTTTTAGTTTGAGCATGAGGCTTAATTGTTTTTCACTGCTACTTAATCATTGTGTGATTTTATTGATTATTTGGCATTTTAGAATCTCTATTTAAACCTGTGCATTTTTTTACTGTGGTGTCTGATGAAGCAACTTTGGTTATGAAAGTGCTTACCACTTTGTACTTTGCTGTGATTAAATGTTTTGCTGTGTGTTATCTTGGTGCATTTTTTACTTTTTATCTTTCATTTGGATTTATTTCTGCACCAAGGTTTTACCCAACACGTTTTTTTTTGGTTTTCTGTTTCTAGTCTGGATGAATGCAGAATGCTCCCCAGGGCTTGGCCGACACCTTCTGGACTACTAGACCGGAGAGCTATTGCATGTCCCTGCACATGTAGTCTGTGAAGTTACATCTCAGGGCAGTCACACTAACATGGAGAATGACAGTCAAATTGTACCTGGTGAGGTGTGGCATGGGTGCATAGGTTATGCTGCAGAACCAGTTACCCGACAGCTAGATGTAAGCGACTATCGCCTTGTGTAGCCTGCTGAGTGGGACATCATTGTGACCGCCTACAGAGTCACCTATGACTGGTGTGCTGGGTATGTTATAACACCCTATTGGCTGTAGTTGATGGGCACACATGAGTCTGTGGGATATAAATAATTGTTGTTGTGTTTGGTGATAGGGGCTGCCTCTGGTGCCTATACAGAGTATGGAGAGGTTCTGCAAATGTTGTACTCATACTATGTGTGGCCTGTGGTGGTGGAGATCTTGTGAGACTATGTGATGAGTGGGGTGTGTTGCAAATGTTACACGTCCCCACATGAATGTCAGGTACAGTCTGGGTTGGTGAGAGCATTACCCCCAGCATGGCTACATATGTGCATCTCCCACAGGCTGTAGTGTCGTATGTTGGGAGGTGAGCATTGACTGTGCACATGAGACAATTGCTCTATTGCCACACGTTTGCCATACTCATCATATAGACAGGCAATAGCACTGGTACGTGACAGTTGGACATGCCTCTATATTCAACCATGCCTCACGAGATATGTGAGTTACGTGTGTACAACAGCTGTTGTACTGTAAGCAAGCTGGAAATGTAAGGACAGACAATGTACTTGTAAGAAATGAGTTGGAATTTGTGCTATAGTAATTAGTAGCTCATGAAGTGCTCACAAGTTCTGAACAAGTGCTGAGCATGAATAAAGTTGGATAATATCAACCCACTGCAACCCACAAGTGGAGACGACAGTCATAATTGGACGCACTGCACTATTACCCTGCTGAGTATGGTCTGCAAGTCTATGAATCTTTATCAATGTAGATGTTAGCAGTACAGAAGTACATGACAGTTCAGATGATTTCACACTGCATAGCATACCTGTGACAGGTCATAGGACATCATCACCCATACCGTGTTCCAGCTACACTGAGTATACTAGATGTACCTTTGTATGTCACAGGAGTGTTCTACCAGTGGCCTGTTGACAGAATCAACACTACAAAAGGTGTCAGAGTGACATGTGCATATTACACCAGTGGCAGCTACAGTAAAACAGGGTTAATGTTTTGTACTCCCCCTCATTGTAGCCCATACCACACAGACAAATGGGAGGCATCTGTGTATGTAAGGATGTGAATGGCCATGACCTAGGAGCAATAGCTGTTTCAGTGTTGTGGACAGCATACAGAATGGGCTTTGTGGGTGAGGTGTATGACATATGTGCACAATCTGACAGCTGATAATAGCATTGTCACCGCTAGGTGAATAACCCTGTACCCATTAACTACCACCTAGGCAGCGATCAACATTATGGACACTGTGTAAGGGATGGTGCTGTGCAGTACACCTCCCTGAGTTGGTGACGTCTCCAGGCCTATTATGTAGTCATACGAGGCACCCATGTCAACAGGGTGCCATCAATGTGCATGGAGATCATTGGACAGGCATACTCAGCACTTGGGTGACCAATATCGGATCACATATCACTTTTAAGGGGTATTGGCCATGTGTGGATGGGCGATACCAGCCTTCACAATCCTCACCTCCACTATGCAGCATGTTGGCTACCTTGCATAAAGACATGTGCTACACTGTGATGCTGGACATGCTACATGTACATATCCTGATCTGAAAGACATACGTCATGGACAGCCACCATCCTACTACAAGGATCGCCACATGCTGGACAGATCCCTGTGCCATACATGTTACATACTCCTGCCATACCATGCAACCCTGTCCATCAAAGCTGCACATGTCATCTCTGTCATATATGGTGTGATGACCGCATTGTAGATGTATTATTAACTGTCTGGATCAGTAATGTGGCACTGATGCACCTCGCAGTGGCAAAATGGCTGTCTGATACAGCTAGGAAACCTTGTCCGTACATGCTATAGTTGATAACCAACCCTGCAAATAAAGTCCGGCTAGCCATTGTCCCATGTCTATCACATGTGCAACACAGGCGATCTGTGGCAGGATGTTGAACTGCTGTACAGTGCCGTGTAGATGTATATGGCAAAATACATGCATGTAAAGGTTCTGTGCATATGTGTGCATTGCCACTGCTCATGTACATTAAGACAGTGCATGTGTTGATATGTGACATATACACAGCATCAAGGTCAACAGCATCACTGTGGACACATCCAGGCATGTGCTGAAAGGTAAGAACACCAGTACAGGCAAACAGACATGCCCACATCAAGACAGCATTGACATGGAGTATGAACAATGTAATGAGGTGACACACATATATGGTGATGATATCCAATGCATAACAGGTGTTACATATGTGACACAAGCATGTCAGTCGTGTCAGTGTCTTGATGATTTGCAAAGATAACTGTGCAGATGTACTAGATTTAATACAAATGTATGTGCAGCTGTTTCTCTGTACATCTCTGTGATACTGTGACCTGTCACCATCATTATGTCTTCCAGATAATGCCTCATTCACCCCTGCCAGTGTACAGCTGCCAGGAGGATGATGTCCTCATCCCGTACCTCCATGGGAACTACGAGGTGTTGTTCAGTCATGTGCCACAGTATGCCAAGCAGTGTGACGACCTGTGGCAGGACCTTCTTGGGAGGGTTAATGATGTGGGTGGCCATAACCGCACCTACCAGCAGGTGCGCAGACACTGCATGGACTTGATATGACATGCGAAACAGCGTACCACTGCAATCGCCAGGGAACAAGGTGGAACAGGTGGTGGGCCACCAACCCAGCCCCCACTCACACACACCGAGGAGCTACTAACCAGCCTGGGGACACCCTCAGAACAGCATCCACAAACACTAGCTGCCATCGTGTAGGTGGGTGTCTTGCAACCAATGAGCCTGGAGTTGCCTGGTAAGTCACTACTGCACATATAACTATTATATCCCATTTAGTTGCATGTGTCACTGTACAATATGTAATGTAACATCATATGCAAGGTATGTTTACACACATGCTGCATACTACAGTATGCTACCCTGTGTATGCACACATGTGCATACTATATGCTATTGTACAGGAGAATGTGTTAACATACATAGTGCACCCTGTGGCTGTCATACAGTCATGGATAATGTTCAAACTGCTGTGTCACCCCTACACAGGTACCTCTGGTGTGCCGCACAGACATCAGTCCGTTGCAGGTAAGACTGTCATCAGTATCAGGCATGTTAATGCATATATCTATTTGCCATGTGGCCAGTTAACACATGTACACATGATGTATGGTCCAGTCATGATATACAGGTCGCATCTCCCATCATTCACACTGGCTACCCATGTGTAATATATACAAACGAAATGAAACACTGACATGAAACCACAGTATCTGTCATTGCTACATGTGTTGACAGCTATGCATACAACGGTGGAGGTGTTGTTCAATGTAGGCATCTGTACTATACATTGGAAAAACACATGTGTGGTACACAAACAGTACCACACAGTGAGCTGGGATATGGGCAGCCCACAGGAGTCACCATTGTATTATATGCCCCTGCAATGGGTGCACACATTGTGATGTGCCATCTGACATGTCCCAGACATGTCAGATGGCACAGAAGGCTGCAATATTGTCACACTATCCCATAATACATAACCCACATACCAAACATACAACCCGTTGTCTGCATAGCCCTGTGGACGGTGACATATCTGACATCTGTGGGTGTATGTCATATGGGACTACACAGACATGTGAAATAGACGGCCATCACAAACATTTGGCCAACACATGTTCACACATGGCCATGGAGGATGGCCAAAGACATGCAGCCACACAGTAGATGTGATGTGTATACAAACTGTTGCACATTGTCCACACATGGTCCAACTATAGCCTTAGTTGACTGATTATACAGTTGATGTGGTACACTGGACATCCTAAAAGCCTGTGCACAACTAGTGGAGGTGTCACGTAAGTCGACCTTATAAGATGTTGAGCATCACGACTGTGTCATAGCATGACAGTAGTCACCTGTACAGGTTCCACAGACATTGACACCACATCAGGCCACACATACCGTACATCTCCTTGATGCAGTAGGACATCACCATCAGCTGTGCACCTCGTGTGTGTGGTACATCAATGTCATGTTGGACATGGTGTATTGAGAAGTCTGCCATGTGTGGACATGGTTGCCAGGCAGCTAAGACTCTGTAGTAGTTGTGCAGGGGTGTCATCCATAGGTCTTCCAGTGACCTGTCACATGACACAGCATGGTTTGGTGTGTATACACCTCAGCAACGTGGGTCACAATCCACAGTTATGTCATGTGTATGCACGCAGTTATGGCTATGCAATGTGTGCATATTACACACTGTATAGCAATATAGACACCTCATGATGCCATGCAATGGCACAGTGTCTGTACTTCACACTGTATAGCAATGTAGATGCCTCACACTACCCTTCCATGCTCATTCACATTTGCTAAACTTGCATTCTTACTGTAGGGCATACAGACAACACTGCAATGTGATACCCATTACAACACTGTACATGTGTCAGGACACCATTGTGTCCTACATGTATGCATGTCAGTGCACACGTCAGCAGATTACATGTCAAGGTCACTTCAGCCATGTGTACTGTTAACCTGTGCTGGTCCACATGGTGTATCACAGGGATGCATGCTTACTACCATGATTGTGTGAACTGCATGGCTACTGATATGACACCTGCTTGCTGTTGTGGGCAACCCAGGTAGGTATGCTAACTACCACTATTAATGTCTGAGCTGCATGCCGTCTGCTGTATCACATGCATGCTGCATGCCGTCTGTCAAATCACATGCATGGTGTGTCTGTGTGTGTGTGTGTCTGCGTGTGTGTGTGTATTGTAATGTAGAGTCTTTCTTTGCATTCACAGGTGATGTAGGTGCGTTACTATCTTGCGGTCCATTTGATGTTAGTGTCCCCACAGATACTAGCAGTGATGAACATATGCATGAGGTACAGGCAGGGTTGTCAGGGGCTGAATCTGTGCCAATGGTTGCCATCCCAGCTATGTCCCCCTCTTCCCCACACACAGTTCTCATGCCAACACATACCTCATCACCAGTGGCCATAGAGGAAGGACAGTCAGCGCGTGTTAGCTTGGAACAGGAACGTGTGGTGGCTACAGAAGGTGTGTCTCCACACCATGGTGTCAGTATAATGACTGCGGATGTGCCACACAGGCATGTGGCCAGTGCTGCTCATAGGAGGACCTCTGGCAGACATGCACCTGCAGGACAGAGCGCAGCAGCTGGTGTCACCAGATGCATGTTCCAGACTGTAATGGTGGCACAGGCAAGTGCTGAACAGCAGAGACTTCAGAGGGCTGCTATCCATACTCTAAACGACAACATCCAGGCATTGGCAAATGCTCAACAGCAGATTACTGATGTTCTGGACAGGCAATTGGGTGACATGGTTGGAATCCTTGACCATGGCATGGCAATCTGCGAGCGTGAGCTGTCTGTGCTGGAACATCTGGTAGAAGTGAGGTGTAGGCCACTTGGACGTAGGCCAGCTACATCACCTAGTGCAGGTCAATGTGAAAAAGCCACCTCACATGCCCACTTCCATAGTGACGGTAGCAGTAGCAGTGCAGCTGGTGCTGTGCTGCCACACCAGGACACAGAAGGCCATGTGGACATGGCCTGGTTGTTCCCAGCAGGGAGACAGTTCCAGTGGACATGTGTCATCGGACAGTAGCCAATCTGTACCTCAGCTTGGTAGTGCCTGTGCAATCCCTGGCAGGCACAGGTCACGTGGCCGTGGCCGGGCACAGTGAGCTGTACATCCTGGTCTGTACAATATGGAGCTGTCAATAATACCCCTGTGTAGGCCTGGCAAAAGGCAGAACTGTGTGCAATCATACACGCACACAGCAAAACCATCTGTAGGGCACTGCAACACCCACATGCATAAATAATAAATAATAAATAATAATAAATAATGACCACACATGTCCAATCAGATAACCGGACCTTACCCACACACATGATGTCATCCACTGGTGCAGTCTATGCCCCTGGCAAACATTATCATGCTGTGCATATGATGATGCCTGTGCCGCATCCCTGTCATCCACACCATCGGTGCAGGGACATGCTCAAATGGTCTGATGCACAGGATGAACAGAATAGTGAGAGAAGTGTATATTACATTAGTTGTGTACTGTTGACATGCACCAGACATACCATGTAGTACAGGTTCATAATGCATTGTTATATGTTCACAGTATGTATCTTGGTAGCAACAGTAACAGCATGTTGGTAATGATGCCCTGGTTCCCTCCTTATGGTCTACTTGCAAGTGCCAACAAGCAGCAGTGTTTGCAGTTTCCCATGTGTAAATGTGGAATACTCACAGGCAGCCTCAACCTGACTGTTAGAAAGGCTACCATACCACAGATGTCCACACATCTATTGATCCAGAAGCATGTGGGCTGTTTAATAGGCTACAGTGGCTAGAAATATGACATCCATACCAGGTCACATCACAGGTATGTTGACATGGTGCGGGGGGTTTATACAGCGGTCTGGCCGATGATAACGTTAGAGGCCACTTGATAGCATGAGGCCTCACTGTGTAGCAGTAATACCCTGTCACATTACAGGATGAGAACACACACAGACATACACAGAAACACAAAGTAGCATGCCCACACTCATGGGGTCAACAACACTATAACGCACACTCGATAGTGTTGAGGTGAGGACCCCTGCCTATGTGGTAATCACCCTCACAGTACTGTGCACCCACACGATGCGATGCAGAGAATGAACATGTACAGGTAGCCAGTAAGGCTGAGACCAATGGTATCAACAGGGTAGAAGACTGCATCACCATGAGGGGTTGGGGATCCTGTCTGTTCTGTATGGTAGCATACACCCTCACTCCATGCACCAGACAGCCATACATACATACACACACACACAGACACACACACACACACACACACACACACACACACACACACACACACACACACACACACACACACACACACACACTGTGGAGTCCACAAATGTCATTCACATATGGATAGCTGACATGTGTGTGATACACACACCACCCCTGCCTATGTCATGCTTTCGACACTGCAGTATGTACAGATCTCTACAACAATGTACAGGGGTGTGTAACAATTGGGATGTATTCCCCACCATATGTGGCATATATGGTCACACAAGCAAACACACATGGCAGTACTGTGAATGATACACCTGCTATATGATTATATGTCTGACAGACATGCAGCAATATTGGCCGCATTATGTGTACCAATGCTACCTTTGGCAATTGTGCTGCTATATGCACATGGGAGGATGTAAGTGTTACAGATGTCATGTGGCTTACAGTCAGTAACACCCGACCGCTGTGTAGGTTTTATGTCTTCACCATCAAGTAACAGTAACATAGCGTACTGTTTGCACATGTAATTGTAGGATGGCTTGTGACACACCTGTGAGCCATCCCTAGCAAACATCCATCTGCAAAGGTGGATCACCACTTTATGTACATACATACATCCATACCTGATGTATATCCTACTGTACTGTCAGTATTTCATCATATACAGGTGTCAGTGATGGGGCTGCATTGCAACTGCATGTTGTAGTTAGGCACAGATGAATTGCATACATCAGCTACTGCACATGCATGGTAGCTGCATGCACACCACTACATGTACATGTGTGTTGGTCCTACATGCCTGTCATGTAGCCATGTTTGTATGCATTGCAATTGGTGGACATGTGTGATGACATACATAACACATAGACTGTTGTATGATATGATGGGTGTCATGGGTAACTAGTACATAGGGAATGTTTCCTCGGTCAACATTGCTACCTCATGTACTGTTAGCATTCAACAGCCATGGACCTACCTTCCATGTGCATGCATGTGATTGCTGTAGCCACTTGTCTGCACGGAGGACAGCAAAAGCTATGCTATGTACATATGTGTTGTGTGTGTGTGTGTGTGTGTGTGTGTGTGTGTGTGTGTGTGTGTGTGTGTGGTCCATGCACATATCCACTGTGATTACATGTATGTCATATCCAAACATGTGTGTTCTTTGGTGTACAGTGACAGTCATCTGTCACAGCTGTGTAAGACCCAGGGCCCCTGTTATGTGTAGAGCTGACCTGGTTATGTACAGTGGTATCATTGCATTGCATAACACATGATTGAACCCTGTCAGTACATGTGTAGTCTGCACAGTTGCTGTAGACCTATGTACAGTCCACTGGTCATGAGTCACACAGTGTTGTGGTAATGTATGGATGTGTGTTGCTGGTCCAAGGATATGGTGATGTCTGAGGGCTACATAGTAGAATGCAGCATTTACCTCTGTGATCTGCACCTGAGACATCTGTGATGGCTCTTGCATGTGTACTGATCAGTACATGTGAGTGGCCTTCATGTACATGGGGACAGCAACACCATACTGTGCCCTTCTGTGTTTAGAATCCATGTGCATACAAGACAGCCCTTCATGTACGTGGGGAGAGTAACACCATACTGTGCCCTTCCGTGTTTAAAATCCATGTGCATGCAAGACAGCCCTTTGCTACTGCTAAGTGTGTGAGCATGCCCAGTATGCCATTGTGTAGATGGACACACAGTACATTCCAAACTGTGCCCTTCCATGTTTAGAATCCGTGTGCATTCAAGACAGCCCTTTGCAACTGCTAAGTGCATGAGCATGCCCAGTACACTGTTGTGTAGATGGACACACAGTACATTCCAAACTGTGCCCTTCCGTGTTTAGAATCCATGTGCATGCAAGATAGCCCTTCGCTTCTACTAAGAGTGTGAGCATGCCCAGTACGCCGTTGTGTAGATGGACACACAGTACATTTCAAATGGGCATGTGATACTAAGTGTGTGAGCATGCCCAGTGACACCTTGTGTCGGTGATGTGCCGCTGTGTATGGGCATGGCCATTGACATCCTGTATAGCGATGGTGGTCATCCAGGCAACAGATGTCCATACCCCACGTCAGGATGGATGCCTACATTGAACACACTGGTTGACTGTCTTCAAGGATGTACTGTCTGTGGCACATCTCGTATCTATGTAGTGTTGTAATAGTGCTCTGTAGATAGGCAGTTGTCCCGCTCACACCACTGCCGTGTGTTTGTTTATACGTCTACCTTGGGACAGTAATATGCTTTTAGACTGCTCACTCTCTATACATTCCCTATCAGCGTCTTTGCCTTTGTGGATGATGTCATCCACCTAGAAGTATGCCTCTGGGAGTGCTGTGTTCCAGTAATCTTGGTAGCATATTCTGTAACTGCATAATGCTGTAGTGTGATAAGGTAGTTAGGTATGTTCAACTCCCAGTCCTGCCAAGTGTGTGTGTGTGTGTTTCTGGCTGCCTGGGGACAGAATAATGCTTTTAGACATCTCACTCCACATACATTCCCTATCGGTGTCTTTGACTTTGTGGATGATGCCATCCACCTAGAAATATGCCTCTGGGAGTGCTGTGTACCACTAATCTCAATAGCGTGTTCTGTAACTGCGTAATGCTGTAGTGTGATGAGATCGTTAGGTGTATGTTCGACTCCCAGCCCTGCCAAGTGTGTGTGTGTTTCCAGCTGCCTGGGGACAGAGTAATGCTTTTAGATGGCTCACTCCACATTCATTCCCTATCGACGTCTTTGACTTTGTGGATGATGTCATCCACCTAGAAATATGCCTCTGGGAGTGCTGTGTACCACTAATCTCAATAGCATGTTCTGTAACTGCGTAATGCTGTAGTGTGATAAGGTAGTTAGGTGCATGTTCGACTCCCAGCCCTGCCAAGTGTGTGTGTGTGTGTGTGTGTTTTTCCTGCTACCTGGGGACAGAATAATGCTTTTAGACATCTCACTCCACATACATTCCCTATCAGCGTCTTTGCCTTTGCGGATGATGTCATCCACCTAGAAATATGCCTCTGGGAGTACTGTCTACCAGTAATCTCGATAGCGCGTTCTGTAACTGCGTAATGCTGTTGTGTGATAAAGTAGTTAGGTGTATGTTTGACTCCCAGCCCTGCCAAGTGTGTGTGTGTTTCCATCTGCCTGGGGGCAGAGTAATGCTTTTAGACGGCTCACTCCACATACATTCCCTATCAGTGTCTTTGCCTTTGCGGATGATGTCATCCTCCTAGATGTATGCCTGTGGGAGTGCGGTGATGCTGTAACTTGGTAGCGTGTTCTGTTACTGCATAATGCTGTAGTGTGGTATACTAGACAGGTAGGTGCTCGATTCCAAGTAATGGCAGGTATGTTATAACGTATGTGTTGGTATCTGTGGGTGGCTAGTTGCGGGATGTGTTCAGTGTGTTTTGTTGCTGACCTATATAGTGTCCACAGCCTGCATATTCTGCCAAGACACTGGGTTGCCAACACATACATTCACCAATAGGTCTGGTGAGTAACTGTCAGCAGCCCTACTCTTACCCTTGATACGGTCTGACCCATGTGACGCAACATAACACACGTGCCTTGATAGTAACAACACTACATGATGCAGGTGGCACATGTAGTTTCCTTTTCATTCCTATCTAATGCATTGCTGTCATGTGGTCTGTTGTTGTGATATAAATGCCATATCTACATATATGTGTATATGTATATGTGTGTGTGTGTGTATATATATATATATATATATATATATATATATATATATATATATATATATGTATACAAATAATATATATGATATATGAAAATGTAGAGGTGGACATAGATGTGAACATATATGTCTGGGGACATCAGCACTATTGAATTTTTGTGCCGGATGATCTGTACTTGATAACCTGGGATCTATGTATATCTGCCATGGTATGGTGGTAATGCACATCATCTGTAGTGTGCAGGGCCACAGGTTGTAGTCGTGTAGACACCAGTTATTTTGTTGCTGGGAAGACCATGGGACATCGAATATGGTGATAGTAAGGCACCTGTTGCCAGTTGTGTATGGATCTGAGCGACACTGAGCAGTGGTTATTAATTTGGAGGTTCGGTATGGGTCATATAACTATTCATTAGAAGACTATACTATGCAGATGAGGTTGACTATAATGTATCACATTTATCACCAGGGTGTGCTGCTGGTCCCTGGAGTGTATGTGTGTAGTCAGCCGGGTGCAGGTCTCGAATATAGTTGACAGCATGGGAGGGGGGGTCAGGCATACTGTACGTACATTGCAGTACTGTGCCTCGGGAGTGCTCATGCCTTAGCACACCTAAGCTAGGGGTGTGTCTATACCTGCCTGGTGACATTGGGAGGGATGACAGCAGTGGTGGGGTGGTCAGGGTGTACAGGCTGCACAAACTGGTGTTGATCAGCACAATCAGCAGATGACATGGCCAGCCCGCACATGAACAGTACGTTAATGCGAGCAAGCAGCATACACACAGGTTTCGTCTGCACTCTACACCCCTGGTGTATACCCGCAGGGACATTTCACGACACAGTCCAACCAAATGACACGGGCTGCAGCAGGCAACATATACCAACATGTGCAGGAGGCTGGGGCAGTGAGGATGTGTATGCTGCCGAACAACACTTACTGGGGTGACATAAGACTTTATAGACTGAGGGTGACTTACCAGGGGCTACATGGGCTGGGGATGTTGGAGCACTATGGAGTGGACAGAGACCTCCTACAGCAGCTTGTTGACCTGTGCCTGCCACACCTGACACATCAAACAGCCCAAGGGAAACACATCACAGTGGATAACATGGTATGTGTTGACCTAGGTGTATTAGCCACAGGTACCTCACACAGCACAACTGGTGATATCATTGGTATCTCACAGGCATCTGCATCCAGAGTATTGCACCAGTTCACAGACACCATGTTAACATATGCTAGTGAGCACATACATGTCCTCAACACACGTGATTAGTAGACCAGCAATATGCATCTGTTCAACATGGATGACTACCCTGGGGTACTGGGTGTTATAGCCTGCACACACATACATCATAGCACCACCCGGTGAGAGGGGTAGGGCCTACAGTCACTGCAGGGGCATACCCTCCAACAGCTAAGCCATATGCGATGGCCAGGGCATGAGATTGAATGTGTGTGCTGTCTGCCCTGGAAGCTATTATGTGTCCAATATATGGCTTCTGACACAGCTGTAGCACACCAATGCCAATATGGACATCCCCTATAGTCTCCTAGTGGGGGATGCTGGGTAAACACTGGTGTTGTGGCTGATGACACCCATCAGCAATGCACACACACCTGAACACTCACACCATACTGAGGCAGATGCACACGCAAGACATATACTTGTGTGTGTGTTTGGGATGCTTAGTTCACAGTTCTGGTATCCAGACACATCCGTTGGAGCTCTGCAGTATTCACAAGCTACATGCATACAAGTTGTTATGGTATTTGCTATGCTACACAATCTTATTCTGCAGTAACAGTTGCAGCAGGAACAGCATGGGGCAGGGCCACACAGCCCAACACCACTGCCAAGGCCTGTACAGGCACAGTGTGACTTGGTGAAGGAACTACCTGAGCAGGGCACAGTCAGTGAAAGCCCGTGCACAGTATGACCTGCCCTTGGCAAAGAGGCAACACAAAGCATATGCACTGACACAGTAGGTACCCACAAATTTCCCCTCTCTGACCCACACAAAGTACAATGGATGCCAAACTTGACAGTACCTGTGCTCAGCCATGTATAGGAGGTGCACTGTGTGCATCTGACATAGGCAGCACTCCAGCACTGTCCTCAAGTCCGGAACACACCCAGGATATGTCTATTGACCTAACAAGTGGCAGTTGTATTAGAATGTGTAGTTACCCATTGCTATGGTATGTATGTGAGCATACAAGTGACTGTGGTGGCCAAATGTTAGGGCAGCAGACAGTACACATCCATAGTGGCACCATGACCTGTATAGCACATACGGGGGTCACAATGGTAGCCTGTAGTACACAGGGTGTCCTAACCCACTGCAGATTATGGGCTGACCATCATGTGTGTCCGTACAGCCCACACACATTCCATGCAGCTGGACAGATGTGGACCAATACAGACAAATGATATATGATGGCCTATGGATATGCCCAATGAATGACCCCAACCCCCTAAGACACACACAGACGACAGCAGGCCAGGCAGTTTGATGTAGGTTGTGTAAGCTAGAACATCCAACACCACTGTGCTGGTAATTAAAGCTGGGAACTGACGTACCCTGGTATCCCTCCAACCAGCAATTTAGGTAGGTCCACACACTGACATGGAGTACCCGGCATACCAGTACAGTAGCAGCAGATGTGTACAACTGTTGGCTGTGCCCCCCATCAAACCTACACATGTGAGAGTCATGTGCACCACCCACGGTGCTGTGTAGGACTGTGGTTGTGGTTGGATGTCCCCCCATGCTATGCAGACATGTAGCAACTGTCAATGCCACATGACCATTAGCTACCCTGCAGACACAGCATGACACCTGTCTGTGTAGAACAGAGGGGTCAGCAACACAGTACTAACTATCTGGACATGTGACACATGCAATACAGTTGATCATACTTGGCATGCTCAAACACATGACAGTATGACGGTAATGTTGGTCGACAACATGCGTAACAGTCATACTGGGCATGTTCACACAATGAAACACAGGACAGCCAGGCATGCATACACCAGTGGTCCGGACATATCTGCCAGTACATTGCTATACTGTTGGAAGTCTGCGCTGTATGGTGTGTGTGTGTGTGTGTGTGGTCTATTGTCTGTACATATGCCATGGTGTATTGTTAATTCACATGAGCTATGTGCGCAGGGTACTTCTACCATCACGTGTATAGGGCAGTTCTTTGTTTGCAGACAGGCCGACGCCTTTGGATACAGACTGGGTAAGGCACATTCCAGCAGGTGGGAGCAGTTGTGCGTGGGTGTGCACAGTGTTAAGCACTGCTGAACTCTGGTCACAGCACCTTATACACATTTAGACTCCACATTTCTTTGACAGTGCACTACTGGCATACTGGTAGACAAACACGCTTATAGCTGCTCACTCACTGACATTTCCGCTTACATTTGTCACTCATGCTGGGTGTGTGCGATCCCTTGTGATGCATATTACATCAGACTACATGACTACAGTATTGGGTATGTGTAACCATTTTGCGATGGCAGGCGTTCGACTGTACGGACTCGGCGGCCTGTCCAGTGACATAATCATATTATATGCGTGTTCCTCATACGATCTGCTCCCATCTGCCTGATACATGGGAACCGATACTCTGCAATGCTGACATGTGACTTGAGTTTGTTAACGCAGCTGTCCGCCGAGTCATGCTACCGCATACCTACTGCACGTTATCCACCTTACAGATTGCACAATGGGAGACTGTAGGAGTGACACCTTTCCCACTTTGCATGGGACAGTCCCCCATCATGCATATCTCATGGGAAAATACCAGAACTCTCCATCAATCGGGGACATATTTCTACAGAATCAGGGACAGGTCAAGAAAAATCAGGGACACTTTTACAAAAGTAGTGCTTTTAACTTGAAACATTGACAGAATCAGAGCATATGACTTAATACACATATTCTGAGGTAACAGTTGTTTATAACTCTTACTTATTGTCATTAGTCAGTAAGTGTAATTTACCACCTTTCCTTCAACAGCCACTAATTTTAGGAGGGATTAAGAGGGACAGAGTTAAACTTTCATTCAAATTCAGGGACGTAAATGACATTCAAGGACGGTTGAGTGGTATGGACAATACTCTAGCCATTGCAACTGTCCTGATTAGGGGACATTCTCATGTTGTACATGTCTGTACTGGTTGCTTGTTACAGGTCTTGTATACCTGACATGTCGATATGTCATATGTAGTAGCATAAGCAACTTTACTGCTGCTAGACTATGCTTTGATTTTTTCTGATATGTATATTTCTGTACTATGCATGGCTTAGGTATGTTCTGCCCTGGTACATCTGACATTTCTACAGAGCAGGTTCCACTTTGGCCATTCAGAATGGTGGCGGCCCTATAGACCCTATATGTAGAGCTATCACATGTGTCAAGGTAACACATACCCACAGCCAGTAGTAAACGGATGACTTCCACGGTTTGCATACGTTAAGGTTATTCATGTAGCATTATAATTGATAATACTGTTTCCTATTACATGTAGCTGTTACTGATACAACAAATTGATGTCTGACACCACTACACACACTATATAGCCTCCATTCCCAAACTCACAGGCCATGTGCCATAACTGTCATTTTGCAGGACACAACTGCCCAGACGGGTGTGTCCCTCACAGGCGTACGGGTGTTGAACCTCTTCTATTATGCTATCATCTACCTAAGGTGGTCAGCAAATTATGCACTTTCCGTCAGTAGCAGAACTCACATACCAATGTATCAGGGACAATGCATAACACCCTGTGGGACACATTTAGATGATTGGTTCTATTAACCAGACACATTCACAGTCACAGAGCATATGTATTCATTCACGTTTGTTGAGGTACTTGCTGTTTATGACTCATACATGTTGTCATGTGTCATTACCTGTATTCCACCACCTGTTCACCTAATGTCACTAGTTCTGGAAGTGTTTAGTTGGACTTTGTTACATTCTGATACATAACTATGGACGTCCATGCTAATTGGGTACACAACCCTTTTTTGGTCTCTATGTATTCCCTCGATGGTTTACAGACTATCTGGTAGATGTGCTCTTCAGGTTTGGGAGGTGTAGGCGTATGCTATGTCCACATAAGAATATTAATGACTTCCACTGGGCAGGCCTACTACATCTCTGCCAACCAGCACCTGCACACTTAAGCCCATTAATGCATACCCATGGTCCACCTACCTGGCACCCCTCTACACCAGTCATGACAAATACTTACTGCGAGTGCAGCAGGGGTATGAGCACACCCCTACACATTTCCCACTCTCCCCATCTCGGGCCACATGTTATACATTTTGTCAACCCATGTATTATCACACTTGCACAACTTACTGTTCCATGTACACCTACATCCTGCACGTATTAATGCCAGCAGATTCACACATACCCTGAATTTTTGGGGTCCCGCAAGGGATACCATTATCCATGTTTAAAGTGTAGACCTTGCAAAACTCTCCCACTGGTACTTTCCTACTGGTGTTTTGGACAGCAGCAGTGTATTGATCTGTATTTACTGTCTGTATGTCTATCCGGCCTAGCTGGGCGATGTGGGGGGGTTACAACGTTTATTTATTGGACCTCCCAGTCACATATGCCCGGGCTGTAAATATGTTACCCCTAATTGCTGTGAAGTAACCTATTTATGTACATGTGTATATCTACACTGACATATATATTTTGTTTTGTGTGTATGTGTATATATCAGTACCTGTTGTTTGTATATATATATATATCTATCTATATATATCCGTAGTATATTCTTGTGTGTGTATATATATATATATATATATATATATATATATATCCGTATGAATATATATGTGTATATATACGTTTTTATCTATATATACATCTGTGTGTCTGTTAACCTATACATTTCCCGGACATGGACACTTACACATGCATATTGGGTTTTATCTCTGCTTCAACAGCATGCTATTGCCTTAGTCATTATGACACCGACACTTCACTCCGGTGAACTTGTGCTCAGTATATTGCACGTTATACAGCGGACAGATGTTGCATGTTTTTCATGTCTGGGGTGCCGCTGCTAACTGGGATGTGATACAGTGTCATTTGACCTATTACTCGTATGCGCAGCCTATTATTCCTGCTACTGTGTTTGTTTCTGTGCACATTAATATTATTACTGTTGACAGGATGTGTGCTTGTGTTCCTGTGACTGTACGTCAACATATTGTTGTCTTCATGTAGTTGTGTCTTTCTGCTTTTCCTGGTTTGGAGTTGTCACAGCAGAACTCCGTTCCGCTCATGGGTGGTGTATAGGTTTTACATGCCGGGCTGCCAGCCCTGACGCAGAACGCCCAACAATGATACGCCCATTCATGCATGTCTCCATGCAAACAATGCTCTATCTGGGACTCACACCTACTTACTAGCTGACCTCCATGGGCCGTTCCATTGCACCCGGCGCAACATACCCTAGCACTCCTGTGCCCATAATCACATATCCATAGTTTCTCCTGCAGACCCGTGTTGAGTTTCCACGCATAACAGCCATTATACACCTGATATCACAGCCATGACACACCTTTACACATTGCCCACTCATGAGCGTTGGGGCCCTGCACACATTTTGTACCACCTCGTGTATTCACAGGCTCACCATCCATTCATATTTGCACATACATGCCTTTCCTGGTGATATGGATTACGAACGATTTGCGGGTTACAAGTCTAGGTGGTCACAACATGTACAACATTACGTCTGTTTACAATGTTGACATTGCACTTCAACGATGTTATGGCCACTGGTATAACCCTGCCTCTGGTGTGAAGAGCGGTGCTCTACTCACACTTGTGCAGCTTTATGTGGCATACACTGTGAGCACTTCATAATTCCTTACTTGCTCTGGATTCCCTTCAAAACCCTTATGTTTGCTTTCATCTTTTGGCGTTCCTTATATATATATATATATATATATTTATATATATGTGTATATATAGATAAATATTTAGATATATAATTGCATATTTCTGTTAATGTCTGTGGATATTTATCTATACACACATCTATCTATCTATATATATAAAAGTTACAGCTGTACAAGACAACATATATTTGCTATGCTAATAGCTGTGTACACCCGCGCAGGCGCACTTGCATCTACTTATTCTGAGTTACATATGTTTACAGGCACTTCTTTGGGATTACATGTGCCTTATTCCTTATAAAAGTACCACTTTGATGGAATCTGGTTAACAGACCCATGTGAACGTGGTCACCTTTACATGTATAAATGTTGGCTTTACAGCATAGAGGCATTCATTACACAATTAATATGTGCTATAGTCGTACTTGAACCGGGAATGCCTTTACGTTGGACGGATGCTGTAACCACTACACTATTGGTGTTCTGGCTCATTTATATGTATACCCATGGTTCATAGCTACTCTGACATATGCCTCACCGCTTCCCTTACACAGCAGGTATCCATTCTCCTGCTGGGAAAACCACAGTACTACAATTAGGACATTCTCTGTTTCCTACTGCTCTGGACCCGTGCTGCAAGTCTACTCACTCCAAGGATATTCAGAATGCCTACGCTTATAGTCCTTGCACATACGCTTGCTTGATTGTCAGGGTGTTCATCTGGTTTTAGGCTCTGGTGACTAGAACTGCCCTGACCCTGTTCAAAGATCAGACAAAGCACATGGACAGAGTTGGTCCAGATTTTAACATTCTACCTGTGTTTACAGATGCAAGTGTTTGGGCACATTATTGGGTCGGTGCTACATAATTAAGGTGGGGAGTGGTTCCACCACATAATGCAGGTTGGGGTTGGTTTCCATGTGTTTCCCTTCCCATTTGACTATTTCATTCACTTATAGATAAAATTAACAGGGACAATCATGGACACTTCTACCATATTAGTACTATTAACTTGGAACGTGTTGACAGATTCATATTACTACTAATTTTCTGCAGTTAAATGCATCTATTACTCTTCATTGTTGTAAGTAGTCATTCTCATTCAACACCTTTCTCCCAAAGGTCACTGGCTTTGTTAGTGGTTAAGAGGCTGGCCAGTTATTGTGTGAATGCTCTGACCATTGTTAGCGTTGACATTGTCATATGTGCAGGTTGGGATGTATTCTGGGGACCAGGGTTGCTACCTTTTCTAATGGCCAAGATAGGACATTTTCGGAACACACATCAGATTTTACAAGCCGACACATACCCATGGTCAGTACAAAGGATAGAACTTTACTTATTTGCCTACATAAAAGCCTATTGTTGTAGCGGTTTAGTTGCTTATTCTGTTTCTTGTAACATTTAGGTATTTTAAATACTGAAATAATTATTTTCTGCAACTATTACATAACATATGGGACATAATTATGTCCTACAATCCCAGGACATTTGTCATTTCTAATGTATTTTGTCAGGACACAACTGTCCAAAGAGGGACTGTCCCTCGTAAAGCAGGACAGATGGTAACCCTACTGCGGACACCAGATTGTTTGGGCCAATGCATAGCCATGGTCAGTGCAGGTTTAGAACATTTATTTGTTTCCTAGCTGTGAGCCTTATACCTTTGTCACTTTTGTTGTTTACCTGTTTCTTCTACGAATAAGTTTATTCTATCCTGATGTGACTGCTTTAGGCAACTGTTACATGCAGTATGGTACATAGTTATTTCCTACAATCACAGGACATTTGGCATTGTATCATTGTTGGTCAGGTCACGCCTACACACACATTAATTGTCCCTCACACAGTGGATCAGGGGGTATCCTGTTTATGTCAGTGCCTTCATCACCCTTATACCATGTGCCACTATGCGAATGTGTGCAATTTATTCTCTCACTTATTTGTGTTGGGACACGTGCGTCACGGGCAGGTCTTTGATCCTGGGTAGTAGGTTCTGCATGACCATCTAAGGCTGGACAGTCTCGTGCACCACTACTGCACATTCCAACTTGTGTCCAGATATCTACAGGACTGGACTTCGTGTCTTTATACTCATTCTAATGTTTACACAGGTTAACTTATCCCATGAGGGATATCCCAAAAATTGACCAAGACCAAAACAAGACAAATACCGACCGTTCTTCTGGTGTTACGAAAATGTGCTGGGATTTTACATGCAAGGGATACATAGTTTGCAATCCTGAAACTGCCTAGGGTGACACTACCTACTACATATGCGTAGTGGTCACTATGTGTAGATGTGGCAGCACCAAACCAGTAGGCCAAGTATGGCTGGATTTGGTGGACGTTCAGGTATGGGAGTGGGTTGCGTGCTGTGGAGGGGATGCTGGGTAGTCCATTATGCATCCAGGTGTGTTGCATTTGATATGGCCAGTTCCATCAGGACCAATCTGTGGGTATGTGCCGGTGACATGTCTATACATTTGTATCGCACATTTTAATATTCATATGTTTGTGGGATTGTGTTCTACAGTATGGCCTGTCTGGTTGTATTGCAGATGTGTATACATGTTTTTCTGTTTCTTTCTGCTTCACCCAGTGCTCCCTCATACACCTCCAGTTCCCCTATTCTGCATACGACTCAGTGTCGCCTTGGAGGATTATACCATTACCCATCCCCCACACACACATATTCCTGACACTCCATCATCACTACTTTGGTTGATGGCCCATGACACAGTCAAGGTAACACATTTCATACCCTACATTTGTCAGGTACCTGTATGGTTGTGTGGACTACCCTACCATGTTTGACTTTCCACATGCTATACCTCATGCACATAGGTACACGCCCATACTTAACTTTCATGACATGGTTGGCATACCCGGGTAATACCCGTTCAACTGTGACACATCCTGACAAGTTCAGCTTGGACCGCTGATGTGAGGATTTTGGCAGATTGTTCTAATCATTGGTAGGATGCCACCTTTTCCTATGTCCAGGATGGGATATATTCCGGACACATATCCGACTGTACTGGACAACACGTACCCACAGTCAATGGCACAGATAATGTTCCTTTCAGCCTACATGTTGCTTTATTGTTGTAGCAATTTATATGCTCCTTCTGTTTCGTTTACATGCTTATTCTATTTCCTGTCAAATTTAGTATGTGAAATACGGACATACATATTGTATGTGACTATTACATGCGTTGTGGGATATAATTCGGTCATATGGTCACTAGATATGTGCATTTATCGTGTTTTATGTTATGGACACATCTGCCCAGCTGTGTACCCTCCCTCACAATATGGGTCAGCTGGTGACCCTGACCATTGAGCTGGACGTACCTATTGGCAGTGCGCTAACATATGATGTGTTTCACTTCCACTTGGTATAACTATCTACACTATGTTGGACTACCGGCACACGGTTTTCAATGTCATTTGTTTGCGGGATAGGGACCCGTTATTCCCTACCGTGCATTTGTGTTTGCTTCTTCATTTTGTGTTCGCAGGAATTGTCTTGCATGCTTTGCATATGTTTCAGTATCCACGGACACTGACAGATGTGTTTACTATTGCTTGCAAATTGTTATATGCAAGCATTTTAGGTTGCACGTCGACAGCTGACATTTCCACGCCTCCGTGCGGCACTTCGACACGCCCTATGCACTCGCACTCCTTTCCTGTGCACGTGGCTGTGGCGGCAGAGCACCTTCATTAATATGCATTTGGCGCTACTGTGCCATCTTCATGCCGCACGGTCAGCGCAAGCCTAATGCCGGCCTTATGCCGAGCTTCATGAATCCCGGGGTATGTTTATTTTTGTATACATGCATTATGTATGTATGTATGTATGTATGTCTGCATTTTTTATTTAATTATTTATAATGTATTAACTAGATTGTAGGTTTGGTCCAGGGACTCTTTTTGTCTTGACATGGACCAGAAATACAATGAATAAAAAGTAGAAGAAGACACAGAAACGGCTGCTATATCCAGTTTAAAAACTTTTACTTCAGTGCACAAATAGTAACACAAGTGCTTTCACCAAATAGGCATCATCAGGTGTATCAAAAAGTACTAACAAATACACACCCTTTATAGACTAAGAATCACATGACATACATGTAAAACTAGAAATCACATGACACATTTAAAAACGCTTAAACATTTTATAAAACACAATATATATATATATATATATATATATATATATATATATATATATATATATATATATATATTTATAGAAACCAATAAAACAAACTGTAAATTTTAATTACTATGTTATACTACTGAAACTATCTCTTTAGGGGTCTCAACTTTAATTTGGGTTTTAAAGGAACAGACTCATTTAGTCTATGCCCTGCATCCCCCCTCAGCCTCACAATCCAAGTGGATTCCAGATCTTTAGTTCTATTGCGTATATCCCCTTGTCTCACATTCTTGTAGACTCTAGCAACTACTAAAAACTGAAACTTATGAGTAGAGTCAGTATTCAATATATATTTGGCAAGTGCATTAATACTATTGCCCTTGTTGATATGGTAAATATGCTCCCTAATACGTTCCCTAAAAGGACGATCAGTTTTACCAATGTAGAACATTCTACAAATCATGCAGTGAGCTAGATATACAATATGTGAAGTATCACATGTGGCATCTATTTTAAAAGTATATGTTGTACCATAATCTGAATGTTCAAAATTGGAGCTGGTGTCAACATATGCGCACCAGTTACAATGTCCGCATGGTCTTGTGCCATGTGAACAATAATTAAACTGTCTATATTTAGGATAGCAAAAACCTATGTTTCAATGACTTGTTGTTCTTAAACAAAAATCTGGGTTCAAAATCTATGTATCTGGAAATTTCTCTATCTGTAGTAAGAACTTTCCAGTGTCTTTTAATGATCTCAATATAGTTACTAATATCAGTAGTATAAGTCACCTTAACTTCAAATTTGTATCAAGGGACCTCTTATGTCTCCTAATATACTCACTATTCCCAGATGAAAAATATGGTCTAGCTTCATTTTGCCTTTTATTAGTGACTTTAACCACACTACTTTGGATTATATGAGCCTCATAGCCTCTCTCTCTCATGTTCCTGATGGTAGTGTCAACTTCAGCTGAGAAATCAGTATCCCTTGCATTTAATCTAGAAGCCCTATATAGCTAATTAGAGGCAACATTTCTAAAAACATAAGATGGATGAAGACTGTCTCTATGCAACATATGATTGACATGACAGTCATTCCTGTGTAATTTAGTATATATAACACCATTCCCATCCTTAATTACTGATACATCCAAAAAATCCACTGAAATCTGTGAAAAATGAAAAGTAAATCTTAGATAATGTGTAGTTGTATTCACATAATCCATGAACGCACAAAAAGTATCCTGCTCCCCCTGCCACAAACCTATGAAAAAACAGAATTTATTCACTAAATGGCCCCCGTAGAATATGTTCAAATTCCCATATGGCCATCACCACATTGGCGTAGCTATTGGCACATGAAGTGCCCATAGCCACGTCATTGCACTGTTTATAAATTTGTTCTCCAAAAACAAAGATATTATGCTCAAGTACTATTTCAAGTAGTTTCCTGAACAAATGACTTTTACTGTGACTATAATCCATATGCTCCTTTAAAAGTTGCATCGTACTATTGATGCCATCTGAATTTGGTATAGCTGTAAATAAAGAAACTATGTCCATTGTGCTAAATGTTAAATTCTCATTATTATTAGTTGTAATGTATTCATGTAGGTCTCTAAGAAAATGTTCAGTGTCCCTGTGCACATGTCAACTTATCAAGACCTGGTCTCAAATGTTTCATTATATAAATTGATAATGACTCAGTTCACCAGTTCCTACCAGACACAATTGGTCTTAATGGTGGAGCTAAACTACTCTTATGTATTTTTGGGAGACCCTTTATGATGGGAATAGTTGGCTTACTATTGTAGAAGTAATCATATAAACTGCTGTCAAATAAATTCATCTCAAACAAACATTTGATTAATACTTGCACATCAAATATAATAGTACCAGCCTGTGTGCGAGACAGTTTCTCATAAAAGGAAGTATCATTCAACATTACCTTCATCTTTTGATCATAGCATACTCTCTTCTGGTATTAGGGAAATGGGCATATATTTATTATGTATATTTTTGTATACATGCATTATGTATGTATGTCTGCATTTTTTATTTAATTATTTATAATGTATTAACTACATTGTAGGTTTGGTCCAGGGATTCTTTTTGTCTTGGCATGGACCAGGAATAGTTCAGTAGTTGCAATATAACAATAGCATAATACTGAAATAAATGTTAAACAAATGTTTCAGGCAAAGTAACAAGAATTAAAGTGCTTCCATCATGTTAAAAGATTTTTATAGTCAAGAACATCTTCAAAATAAAATTGCAGCTAAACTAATAAACAAGAACAGCTTCACGTTTATACTAGGAGATGTTTTAAATAAGAAGAAGTGAATGAGATTGTTTCTAATGTACATGAATGACAGTTCCATAGTGTTGGCAGCACCTACACAAAGCTTTTTCAGTAAATGAGAGAGAGCAAGAGGATGTTTGCATAAGGAGGTGGTAGCCGATTAGCCGGTCTTTACTTAATACTTGTGAGATTAGAGAATTCATTTTTTGCTCATATAGGGGAAGTAGTGTAAGAAAAGTAGTTCACAGTAATCTCCTTGCACTGGGATAGCCGGCATGCATTATGCCTGAGCCAAGTGAGTGCTGTATCTCCTGGTAACATTTAATATTACTGTTCCTCATGCTTCTGTCTATAAAAATGAAATGTTTTTGACTTTTTCTCCACAGATCTGACCACAAGATGCATCCATATTTTTTCCTTGTTTAGTGGTATACTGAGCCTACCTTACCATCTCCTAGGGTCAGCCAAACCCAAAGCAGATCTGGCACTGGTAAGCAGATTGAGGACACTGGCGGAGCATATTACTGCTGTGAAGAAATGTACCCTAACCACTCCCAGCTAGCCTTGCAGCACACAGTCTCCTGACAAAGCAGCATACCTTTTTCTGCAGCATGGAGCAGCATGGAACTTGCCAGTCTCTTAAGACTGCTATTGTGATGAACCTAGGCTGCTTCTGTCCCCAGGATTGGTGAGCTGAATTTGGCCACTCACTCCCCATCCCCTCTGAAGCTATGGCGCCATTCAATCCCAGGTAATCTGGAGTGTAGAAAAGGCTTTATCACTCTGTACCACTGAGTCCTCAAATGCTTCTGTCTTTGTAAGTCTTTAAATAGTAAAATATATTCAGCTGTTTAAAAAAGTGACATGTTAGCTCCACAATGGCCTTGGCCTTCATTTTAGATTGCATGGTTCTGTCCTCTGGAAAGAAGTTTCTCAGTATTTTTTTTCTTCTTAACAGGAAAAATGCAGCAGATGAGATGGATCCATACACTATTGCAGTAATTTCTGACTGTGTAGTTTCATATCCAAAAGCTACTAACCGTGACACTTCAGAAAATGAAGCCTCAGCTGTTTACAATCCAAGTGGTGAACCTGGGGATATCAACTTTGCAAGCAATGGATACAAATCTAGTTCCTTACAGATGCTGCAAGATGGCTCATTTAGCCCCAAAACTGTATAAAAACAGAAATTATTTCTTTCTAGTGTTTGACTGCAGTGGTGTTAATATAAACCTATTATAGAAAATTGTAATGCTAATTTTTATTATTTCTTTTTTATGGTCAAAATTTAACACCATTATTAAAATGCTTTTTCCCTACATATTCAAATTATTGCATCCAGAAATGAAGACATGAATTATGTAATATTGCTTTAAAGCACACTTAGCATTAGGATGCGCATAGAGAGTTTAGTCTTGACAGTGCAACAAAAAGAAGGCAAAAAACATGAGGTATTGCAATAGATTTTAAAACATTTAGACAATAAACTGCCTATTGTAAAAAATAATTGCTAGGATAATTCATTTTCCTTATAAGACACTAGATTTTAGTACATATATAAATGCTTTAAAGTACTAAAAGTAGTTATTGTACAAAACACTAAATCAAAAATGCTTTAAACTATTTTAAAAAATAAAAATGTAAAAAAGTGGTTAATCTTGTTTAATGTACAAAACAAGAAATCAAAAGATTTTGAACTATATTCAATAAATTAAGCTTTTGTTATACATAATCACTTTAATAATTGTGCTACATTATTGTGTCATATAATTGTTCATATCACAAATCTCTTAAAGTTATATGCCTTTCATCTATCATCACTTCATGTCATATACTCTAACCTGCATTTATCTCTAATCTGCCCAAGCTTTATAGTTTTCATACCACCAAGTCCTTTTGGTGGCCATGGTCTTGTCAGTGAGCCCATTCTGTTTCCCACAACACACAGGGCTGTCTGATATAATGAGACAGCTGGACTCATTATGAACTGCTTTTCTATCCAAAGCAGGTGTAGACTGATGTCTAATCAATACCTGAAATGGGGTTCATTTTTAAAAACTGCAGCTGAAAAATACAAAAAGAGTGGACGTCTCAGTTCTTATTTTAGTATCCACATCCTTGTGATTGTATATCTGTCTTATACCAGCAGGATTAATGATATGCAGGTAAGGAGGCAAAGTCTTGTGACTGCTTAGATAGGCACCAGTGTCCCCATTAATCTGTTGAAGATAAAAGTGGGTAATGAGTAAATGACTGGCTGGCTGAAAGGATGGGTGTGGGGATATAGTGGATGCAACCGTTACGATTTTTTGGATGTATTTATGTGTAGGTATGTATTTTATATATATATATATATATATATATATATATATATATATATATACACACGTGTGTGTGTGTGTGTGTGTGTGTGTGTGTGTGTGTGTGTGTGTGTGTGTGTGTGTGTGTGTGTGTGTGTGTGTGTGTGTGTGTGTGTGTGTGTGTGTGTGTGTATATATATATATATATATATATATATATATATATATATATATGTGTGTGTGTGTGTGTGTGTGTGTGTGTGTGCGTGTGTGTGTGTTTGTGTGTGTATTGCTATGTCTTCCTGCCATTTTTTTCCTGTTTACTATTATTAGTTTCACAGCAAATGTCTATTTGAATTGCTGGAAAAACTGATTATCTGAGAATTCATAAGTGATGTGTCAGTCATGCAAATTTTGTAGTGGTCCAAGCAGAACTGTTAGATAGGTCAACTCGGATCCTGTGCAATCTCTTACATTGGCACCCACTTCAACTAGAGTTGAAGAGGAAAAAAATTGTCCAGCTTTAGTTCTATGCTGTCTTCCCTAGATTGTATTATTACATTTCAGAAAATGTAGCAAAGAGCTATACTAACTCCTTGCTACAATTCCAATCACACACTACAAGCAGTTTTTTAAATCATTTAAGCAGCCACAGTCTTACTTCACAGATGAATGAACTTAAAGTAAAATGCTAAAAATGGCATAGTATTCTCATTCCAAGGGGTGGCGAAAGCCACACACACTCTGGCTAGGCTTATAAATGCCCTAGGGCAGATAGCCTAGTATGAACCGATAAAAGTGTAGGATTATCATTTTTGGTAGGCAATCCCTCCCATCATTACATAGTGTTCATAACACACCATTACAAAATCATATTTAAGTCAGGGACCTAGGAACTTGAATTGATAACTCCCTGCCTTTTAGCCATCATGTAACAACTGTCATTAGGAATTCCTGTTATGTAATATGGCTAATTATGAAAAGAATATCATCAAGGTCTAAAGAGGTGACCGCTCCCATATACTCAGAATTGATCAGAAAAATTATCGAGTACAACACCCCCTTTCCATGTGCATCTTAATAAACTTGTCAAATAATTAGAAAGACACCAAAAAATTGCATGCCTAAAACCCATGTGCTACAAAGAGAGGGGGAAAGGTGTCTCACATGATTCTGTGTCATGTATATTTGAGATTAGATCTCTGTATCACTTACCATACCATTAGAGACCCAGTGGCCCTGAACCTCAATAAAATCCACAAGTTCTGCCAATACTAAAGTGAGGGACCTAAATATTCTTCAGCACATAAAAACACTCACACTAGATGGGCAGGTTTATAACCCAGATCTCCCAAATCTCTGTAATAAACTACTCTTGCATCTTACATAGAGTTATCCTTTACCTTTCTTTAAATGTAACTTACATAACTGGATGAGTATCTACCAATTTATGCCAGAACTGATTGGCATGGCCCTCCTGCAGGGAAGTGGTACAGCATAAGGGAGGTTACTAGCAAGGCATGAATGATCACAACACTCAGTGGCCATAGACTGTCTTTGTATCAATGAATCTACGTTGGCTGCTTGGATTGACAGGCTTTCATTTTAACTTTTCACCATATTATAATTCCTGAGGTTAAGCTGAAAATAGATATAATCAAATGTGAGAGTAATTTGTGGAATACACTACTGAATGTCAATTAAAAAAACTGTTGACACTTTTGGTCTGAACAGTTCATTTTTCTTAAGAAACAAAAGAAATGAATGGAAACTCCAAGGTGCCATTAGCAGACAGAAGTGAACGTGACCACACTGCAATATGCAGCCAGTTTGAATCCATCAAATAATTTAAGCAGCTAGTGAGAAGAGTTATGATATTTTACAGCAAATGTATAATAATCAACTTTTTTTTGCAAAGCTCATCATGATGCACTCAGAAACCAAATTAGTTTGAATATAGGTGTATTATCAAGTATAGAGTTATCCTTAAGTGTAACAAATACGAAGATAAACTTCAGAAAAACTTTATCAAATATAAGACATTTCTCACTATGAAAACTACCAATAATCCTTACTGACCCATTACACGTGGCATATAACTTGCTGTTCTTCATTTTTCTATAATATTATGTAATTTACTACATATCTTTTCTATCCTCCTACCTTAATATTGTAGATATTGCAAACACTTTATATTTATTTCTAACATATTTTGGTCATAGCTACTGTTAAATAGATATTGCAAATATTTCATATTTATTGCTAACATATTTTGGTCATAGCTACTGTTAAATAGCATTTTATGTGTATATTTGATTATATTTCATACTTGCAGATTTGCATTCTGAAAGCCTACTGGTTTTATCCTGATAATTTCATTTTTGTTTTAATTGCAGCTGTGTTCTTGGAACCTGGGCTACATCTGAAAATGGTCCTTTGGGATCAGTGTCCAACCCAAATAAAAAAAATCCAATGAATAAACTAGAAAATTATAAATTAAAACCTAGCATTAATATTTAAAATAGTCAATCAGAAAATTTGAGGTAGGAGAAATAATCTCAGATTATATGGCATTATAGAAAATAAAGAAAGAAAAGACCCTATTACATTGTTTTCCCTTTTCTACATTTGTTATGCATGTTTTATAATTCGCTGAGAGCCTCTCATATGGACGGTAATGTAACTCATTAGCCCGAAACTCAAAAAAGTCTATGATAAAATGCTAAATGCTGCATTGTTACATTGTGACAAACTGAAATCAGCCCATCTAAACAAACAAAAAAAAAAAAACCCTGAACAAAATGGAACAGCGTAAGACATTTTTATTGCAAGGGCAACATTTGCACTTCTTATGTGAAGGGCTTTTACCTCACACTCCATTTACTTAAATATATTTACTTCATGTTTGTATAACTGGGAAAAAAAGACAAACACTGATTTAATAAACCATTGTTTCTTGTCGTCATAATCAGTGTTCTGCAAAACACAAGACTGTTTTCAAATTGCACCCATGTTTTATAAAACATAAAACACAAGTCCCTACTCCCTCACTTACATTCCACAAAAATCAGTTTAAATCATCATAAATCAAACGTCAACTTTAGCGCATTCCACATATCACACCTATAATGAAGACGGTTGCATTATTTTTTTAACACAGCTTTACTGAATTATCACTTGTGATATAGGCAATTTACATTTATGCAAAAGTTATCAAACTGTATTAACACATTAACAAACATTATACTTCACATATATTGCTACATATCATATAACCTAAGCAACATTACATAAATTATTCAATTCCTCCCCCTTTTTTAAACAAGAAACATCTTTATTAAACCATCACTTATGACATAATTAATCATACATTTATATAAATGAAAACAAACCACACCAACGCTATCATTTTTAAATCACAAACCATAATGACACACTCCCATTTGCAGATATTATACATCACTTATAATCTACCCAATCATTTTCAGTCAAACATTACATAGCTCATTTAAGTCCTGCGTTCTTTTTAACCTCATCCCTCCCCTGTGTGTATTGTTTCCATAATTCCCATTTTTGTCCTACGTAGTTTGCTCCTACCCTTTTCTAAATATTACAGTTCCAGTTGTTTTATCTCCATTACTATAGTCACTGCTTCAAGTATAGTTGGTTTAGATTTTAATTTCCATTTTCTAGCAATTGCTTTTTTGACAGTCACCATAATTAGACACAGCAAGCCCTTACCATGTCCAGGCAATTCCGATTCTGCATCATAGCCCAGAAAAACCATCTCCCTCATCACACCAATCCACCCACCCATCAACTCCAACAGTGCATCCTACAGGGAATCCTTAATGTCCGCCGGCTCACCACACTCCCAGAAAATATGTTCCTAAGTACCTCTTTCTTCCCCGTCACACCTCCAACATTTGCTGCCTACCTGAGGAAAAATTCTCTTGAATCTACTTAGGGTATAAAAATATCTCTGCATTAATCATTGATAGTTTTGTACCATTTACTGGACAATGTAATGAGGAAACGACATGATCCCAGTCAAATCAGTCAGGTCAGAAACCGAGGTCAGTTATAAAGTAATTAATGGACGCAGCTGGCAAGAAGCCAGCACCAAGTAATGTTTGAGACACACCTTTTATTGTTCTATAAAGTTTACAAACTTAGTTTACATAATGACTTTTCCAGTAATGCAGTTCCTAAAGAGAGAATACTTTTGACCTTTAATAGCATTCCTAAAAAGAAAAAAAAAATCCATTCTAATAAATTAAAAGACTATTTTAACAATTGGTATAAAACTTTACAGTTCACTGCAAGATGATAATTTGTGATATATTACAACAAAACTCCATCTTTGTAGAAATTATACAGTAGATGTCCACTTCACATAACATAACCGCACAAGACGATTGTGCTCAAAGGGAAAAAATCATTAGTATGGAAGCGCGACATCAATTCAATCAAAAAATAAATTAATATATACTTTTATTATAAAATTCTAGTTCACCAATTTGAGCTTTCTGTATGCCATTGTTATTACCATAATATATAATGTTTTATTTTATTTGCACAAACTGTTGTTTGATACTGTCTACCTGCCATACTGCTTCCCCAGTACAAATGTGATCATATAACAAATAAAATTATAAAGCTCACTGGAACCTATACTATTAAAGGGGAGTTTCTATAATTTGCATGTCCCATATCAATTAGGTATCTCAGCTGTTTGGCTTATTATTTAATAGCTGTATTTTAGTTAATAAGTAACACAGGCTGGAATTGATAGACAAGCCCTTTAGAGTTTTTGCACCTGCACAATGCTACATATCAAGCATCCCATAGTGTGACGTGACCCATGGCTGCTCAGATACGTATCATAGCTTATGTAGCATTGGTGGTTGAGAAAAGGACTGCAGAGCAAATTAGCTGGACCACGTTATGGGAAGAAATTGCACAACAGCACTAGGTGGAGGAGCTGAACTAACAAAGCACAAACAATTGGAGTGTTTGAAGTCAGAAGAAAGACAATTATAAACCTGAAAGAACTACTTCATCACTGTGTATGGGGAGAGACAGCTTAGAGAGGGGCACAGCCGTAAAAAGCCTGTCTAGTTTATCATGTAACTGGGAATTACAGAGGGAGACAGCAAAGTCAGAAAAAGGAGAAGAGCAAGCAGGGGAAACACACAAGGGTAGCCATAGAGAATGGCATGTGTGGGAAGGGTATATTTTGGTGGCAAAGACTACCACTGAATAGTAGCAGGCAAAGGTGGTAAGGCATTTTTATAAATGCATAGAAGGGGAAGGCAAGGCTGCGGGGGCAGCCAAATGAACATAACATGCAGACACTAACAGACAGGTGTGCTAGTGATACAAAAGGTGTGGACAAGAGTGGATTTACAGCAAAGAGGGTATGGGAAACACACATAAAGCAGGATAACACCTGGTTGAGGATAGGGGTGCATGGGGATCCCAGGCTGAGCTAGAGCCCAACCTGCACATACATATCTGTCAGCTTTGTGGGTGACATCATGTGCAGACTGTGCCCCTATTGGCCTCCTTGCATGGCTGGTTGAGTTATGTAACAAAGAAGCCACAACATGGCATCAAAGAGGTTCTGGAAAGCTATGTATCAACTCAGGAAAGGAAGGCAAGATACTGTCAAAGCTGTCCTTAACAAGAATGGAAAGATGTTGACCTCAGTGGAGGACACTGTGACATTATAGAAAGATTGAATTAGCATTTTGAGGAACTCCTGAAGCCACTGTGCTTGTCTTCCATTGAGAAGGTCATGCTAACAAGCATGTTTCCTGCAAGATTCTTATGTTACAACCTTATTAGAACTGTATATTATGTGTATTTTAAACTAGATTTGTACAGATGTGTGCAGAAGATATATTTTGTAAACTACTGAGCTAAAATGTAACCACAGCATGCCCTATTGGAATAAAACAGAAATTTACCTGCAGTATTTTATATATTTTAACAATGAAAACTGAAACACAAAAGGTTAACTTCAGAAATAGCTAAAATTAAATTACTTTATTTCCACATAATTAAAGGATGTTGTCTTCCAGTTTACGTGCAGTAACAGACACAATATCTAGAGCTAGAAGTTTTTTTGTATTGTCTTGGAAGTGTTTATTGTTGTTTGACTTCCAGGATCTGCCTTAGCTCTAAGAAAAGCCCTTGTTTATGTATTTTCACAGGTAGATGCTAAATGCTACCAGCTTTTTCATGCAATATGACAAGAAGTGATGTCATCCTGCAAGCTATCCCAGCAGTAATATTTGAGATATTAATTTAAGAACACTCTGAGACTGAGTATTCTTTATTTTTCTTTGACCTGACAACATCAGCTGGAAGACCCACTCACCCCATCTGCCTTGCTTGCTCTGTAATTAAATTAATGAGGATATAGTAATTCTCTAGATATAGTCAGGAATATAGCAAAGCTTAATTTGGATGTTTTTCATTATTTATTTGACACTGTCCTGCAATGTTGTTTTTAAATATTTCCTGTGATTTTGAACTCTGATGTTACTGTGATTATATACTGAGTATTCTGCTGTTCTTTTATTATTTATTATTAAATATAGTTAAACCTTTCCTTGCGGGTGATATTTGTGAGACATATTTAAGTTCTGAGAGTATTATATATTTATTTGGTGACACTGTGGGATACTCTTAAAAAGCTTGCTCTTGGTCAAACTACCATTTGTATTGATAGTAACATTACACAGTAATATTGGACACCCTTTGTTAAGGGCCTTAAAGTAGCTGATAAAGAGTTGGCTAGTGGCAATAATAATTACCTTATAGTCTGGGCAGAAATGGCCATAGCTAGTAAACCTGTGCCAGTCTTTTCCAGGTGTGTGTATAAATAAAACCTCAAAGTATATGTGTGTGCCAGCTATGTGGGCAGGGACACAAAGCACTGTTTGGACAGAGAAGGTGCTGGAGTTCTTGACATGGCCACTCAGATGAGATCTTAACCCTATAGCTGTGCCAGTGGAAGTCTTACTGGGGATCTGGAGAAAGAGGGAGAAACCAGCCCTGGACTGACTGTGGTCTCTGTGTGCTCTTAAGGGAAATTGCAGTTGAAGCAGAGAGCTACATCTGAAAATACTGTGTGTGTACCTGTCATCCTCTCAATGTACATCCCCCACTGTTGCCACTGGTGAGGACTGAGGCTCCCTGATTGCTGTTCAAGTGGTGAGGAGTCACAACCACATTCTTGGAATTAAATATATTAAAGGTGTGATCTGAATTCCTCAATGATGTTTCTTATCTCCCTTCGTCGTGTTGAATTTCATAGACAGAATATCCACTACAGTTGAGATTTGAAGATTATCCATGCTGGGAATAAGGAGGGATCCATCTTTGCTGTTTACTGATAATGTTGACCTCTTAGCTTCACATGGCAAAAATCTCCAGCAAGACTGAATGGACTCATGCTGGATGTGATGCAGGCAGGATGAGAATCAGCATATCCAACTCAAAAATCATGATTCTTTCCTGAAAAGTAATATCATGGGTCTTATTCTTAAGTGGAGGAAGATGGGATCAGTAAATTGACAAGCAGTTGAGTGCAGTATTGTATGCATTGCACTAGACTGTGGTAGTTAAGTGGGAAATGACTCATAAAGTGAAGCTCTCATTTTGCTGCTATGTTCCCAGTCTCACCAATAGTTATAAGCTGTGGACAGGGGTCAAACAGATGAGTTTAGAGCTGCAAATGGCAGACATGAGGTTCATTTGCAGGGTAGACAGAGTGATTTGCTTTGGAAGTGGCATGGTTACACTCTGAGACCCTGCCAAACTACATAACCCCCTTATACTGTTAAATACAGTGACCAGTTATCCTTTACAGTACACCTTGTTTCTATGAGTTATATCCTTGAGCTAACCCTTTTGGAAGAACTAAATAAATATTTTCAGGAATAGAGAAATTTATTTCAGAGTTTTCTCAAAATTTTGTTGGAGTCTTAAAATCTTTTGTCACTGAGAGGCTAAGGACATAGTTTAATTCCAAAATTAAAAAAAGAGGTTTAACATTCACAAGAGTATTTTAAAATAATTAACTCAATAATACAGTCTAGGAAAAGAATTTATATAAATCCTTAAATCAGAATTCAGACAGTTATGTATGTCAAATTGTTTTTGATTAAGAATGTGAAAATTAACGTAGGATTCTATGACATTTCTCCAAGGCTTATAATAAGTTAATAATATCTTTAAAAAAAATGACATGGAAAGCATATATATGACTATGGGTCTACTTCTGTTCTTCGAAATTATACTTTATTGAAGAACAGAAATACAAACCCACTTCATGCACTTTCATGAATTACACTTTACCAATGCACAAAACCACACATAAAACACACTACAAACACATTTTTGCAAGAGGGCAAGCCCTCCTGCACCCCCCACAACCCACTACTTAAATATACTAACTCCAAGATAGCACTACAGTGGGGAAAATGGTATATTCCCTTACCCCCACTGCACTGTCTTCAGTAAAGTGTAATTTGTAAAAGTGCATTTTCACTGAAGTGGCTTCGTATTTTTATTCTTCGATAAAGTGTAATTTCGAAGGGCAGAAGTAGACCCATGTGCATATGTATGTATGTATAAATATATATATATATATATATATATATATATATATATATATATATATATATATATATCTATATATCTATATATATATATATATATATATATATATATATATAGTAATTATTTTACACAAACCTTCTATAAGGCATACTTACATGACCTAAATAAAACAGACAGTTATTTTTTACAGGACTGGTAGTTCTCATTTTAAGTTCTCCAAGTCTTTTGGGTTTATAATACCATGATGGGAATGGACCCCATTCCTAAGTCAAAATATGAGTAAAGTTAGCAAAATTAGTATTATTTCAATCTTTGATGTTCACCAGAAGTGCTCCTTGCAGCACCCACAATGTGCCCAGAATTGTCTCCTTCTGTAATTCATAATGAGTTACATGTATTCATAGGTTCATAGGTTCATACTAGGCTATCTGCCCTAGGGCATTTATAAGCCTAGCCAGAGTGTGTTGGCTTTCGCCACCCATTTTAAAATAATTTTGCTATGCCCTTTTTTGAACTTAGTATACTGTGCCTCTGTCTAACAGTGACACAGAAGTGATACCCGGGGTAAACCTATGATCTCCCATCCACTCATCAAGATTCCTCTTGAAGAGAGTCAATGAGGGACTCTGCCTAACCTGGACTGGGATTTTATTCCAGAGTGAAGGGAGCCTCTGGGTTATGAATCTGTCCCTCCAGCATGTCCTATTTATTTCAGTGCTGAGGTTCAAGTCTCTCGAGTGCGTAGCTCGATGGGATTTGGATTTTCTGAGGTGCAGCATGGCCATTAATTCCGGGTTGGACATGGCTTTATACGTCAGGCACAGATCGCCTCTGAGCAGGCGGTATGTGACTGAGTAGAGCTGGAGTTTCTTTAACTGGGCAGCATATGGCATCTGTTTGAGCCCTTTGATCCTCTTGGTGAGGTACTTTTGGGGTCCTTCCAGTTGCTGCAGGTGTCTGGTAAGGTACATTCCAAAAGGGGCATTGTACTCAATTATGGGCCTGATGAGGGATGAGTAAAGAGGTGCGATGACCTCCCTTGATCTAGATGTGAATCCCTTTATGATTAGGTGGGTTATATAAAATGTTTTTCTAACCACTTTGGCCATGTGGTTGTGAAATGAGAGCTTGCTATCAACTTGGGTCCCCAGGTCCCTAATTACTTCTTCTGTACTTAATGGATTATCACCTATGTGGTAATTTGTGGGGACTTTGTTTTTGACAAAGGGGATGACTATAAAATTTTTGGCGTTTAGCTTGAGGCCATGGCTCTGGCACCAGTTGTCTGTTTCTATGAGGCCCTTTTGGAGGATGCTTGTGTCGGCTGGAGTGTCGATTATGGTGCCCAGTTTGCAGTCATCTGCAAACTTGGTCAGCCACAGTCCTTCCGTTTTGGCCTGTACCTCCGAGAAATATATACCGAACAAGAGAGGTCCCAGGACTGAGCCTTGTGGGACGCCACTTGTAACTGGTTTGGAGTCTGACATGGCTCTAGCAATTCTAACCATGTGGTTTCTGTCCTTGAGCCAGTTTGCAACCCATCTAGTGACATAAGGGTTTGTATTTAAGCTGGTGAGCTTATCTATAATGCCCGAGTGGGGTATTGTATTGAAGGCTTTTGCAAGGTCCAGGTAGGCTGGGTGGACCACCTTCCCCTAGTCAATGGCCTTAATGACTGTTTCAAAGAAAAAAAACAGGTTTAAGAGTCAGGATCTGCCCTTAACAAAGCCAAACTGGGTAGGATCCAGTGTCTGTAGGTCCCCAATATCTTTATTTATGAGGTCCATGATGATCCTTTCCATAGCTTTGCAGACCAAGCTAGTCAGGCTTATGGGGCAATAGTTTCCAGGATCCGTTGAGGCACCACCTTTGTGGAGAGGGACCACGGTTGCTGTACGCCACTCTTTGGGTACATATCCTGTAGTAAGGCTGAGATTGAACAGTAGTTTTATGTTTGGGTTTAGCTCTTCTTGGAGTTCATGTAGGATGCAGCCCGGGACACCGTCTGGTCCCATTGATGCCGTGTTTTTTGCTTTGGAGAGGGCAGCTCTTACCTGAGCATCTGAGATGTCAGGGGGGCAGCACTCTGCTGGGATAGATATTTTCCCTTTTGGTGGGGGGGGGGAGAGAAGTTTGCGTTAAACCTGTCAGCTAGGATGTTGGCAATGTCTGTGGGTTTGGTGCATTTTTTGTCATTTTGGACTAATTCTGAGCATATCTGGGAATTCCCACCCAGGTTCCTAACATAACTAAAGAAAGTCTTGTGATTATCCTTAGTGTCCTGTGCAATTTTTCTCTCGAAGCTGGCCTTAGACGATTTTATGAGTGCCCGTAGTTTTTTGCTAATACTGATCAGAGATGCCTTCCTTTTTTGGGATTTTGCTCTATCATGTAGTAGCTTCCTCCATCTATTGTATAGTTTGTTTATGGCTGGGATCCACCAGACAGGACGTCTGCCTTTGGAGGATTGGGTCTTGGTTTTATTTGGGATTGCATGATCCATGCATTCCTGAAGGTGTTCATAGAATGCGTTTATAAAGGATTCTGCAGTCTGGGCCATATTTTCCACAGACCCGGGGGCTTTGAAGGATTCCACCTCAGTTTTGAGGAGTGTGAAATTTGCATTAGAGAAGTTTTTCACTGTGGTTTTCAGGGCAGGGGGTGGAGTCGGGATGTGAATATCCAGTGAGATTAGTTTATGGTCTGATCTTACCAATGAGGGATACACTCCTGGTCTGGAGCATAGAGTCCCCATGTTGGTGATGATCAGGTCCAGTATGTTTTCCCCTCTTGTGGGAGTGGTAACAAGTTGTTCCATAGCATTTGAGTTTATAAATTCTAGGAACCTGTGGGCTAGGGTGTTGGAGCTAGAGTAATGCTCCCAGTCTATGTTTGGGTAGTTGAAGTCACCCAATATAATGGCATTTGGAGAGACCTTCATATTTTCCAGTGTTCTCAGGAAGGCTGAGTGGGGTTCCTGGGTTTGGGAGGGTGGTCTGTAGCAGGCTATAAACTGGAAGGCAGTTTTACCCACTGTTAGTTGCACATGGATAGTCTCTGATGCTTCGTGCTGTGCCACCAACCTGGAGGTGTGGGTATCTTTGACGAATATTGATACTCCCCCCTCCTTTTGTGGTTCGGTCCAAGTTTTGGGGCCGGAAAGCATGGTATGAGGTATAACCTGGTAGTGCTGGGGTGCTCTCAGGAGCCTTGAACAAGGTTTCTGTTACTGCACAGATATCGATGTTCTCCATGCTAATGAGAGTTTTGAGTGCATGCATCTTGAGGTTTAGACTTCTGGCATTGAGTAGCATTACTCTTAGTTTCTTATCCCTTGTGATACCTATGGAGGTGGGTTTGTCTTTTGAGCCTTGCCTAAAAAATGGCACTATGGGGGTAGCAAGAGCATTTGCCAATATCCAAAAGCCCAGGGGTGACAGGTGCAAGCCGTCCCTGGTGAAGCATCGTGGCTTGTCGAGCATGTCATCCCAGGCTGACAGGCATTGGATCCCCTTTGAATGACACCAATACTTAAGCCAATTGTTGAAATTGATCATCTTGTCTTCATATTGTGGCATCATTCTTGTTGATGGTAAGATGCTACTCAAGGTCAGGGTCATAGCGGCCTGGGCTACATGCTCAGAGAGCTCCTCTATGTCTCTTTTCATGTAGTCCAGGGAGGTATGTCTCAGGTCATTCACACCAGCATGGACAATGACTGAGTCATATTTGTACTTGCCTTGGAGTGACCTGAGTGCTTGTGTTATGTGGCAGATCCTAGCGCCCGACAGGCAGCTCACCGTGACCTTCTCCTTATTCAGCCTGGTGAGCAGGACGTCAGTGTGCCTGATGATAGAGTCACCTATTACAAGTGTATCAGGTGTGTTGTTTAGCCTTAAGGGCTGTGACTGTTTGGCACACTGGCTTTGTGAGCTATGTGTTGTACGTGTTTTGTTTTGGGGTAGCGGTTGCTTGGGTGTCTGCTTTGGAGGTCTCTGCTGCTTAGGCAGATTTTTATTTAGAGCCTCCAAGTATGTTTTTGTGTGTTTATGTGTTTGGTTTGCTGTCGTGGTAGGTCTATGTGAGACTGGAATTGTAGTGAGTGTGGTTTCCTTCTCCTCCTGACTGGTTATGCCAGTACTGAGTTGAGAGAGCTTAGCCTCCAGTATGGCTATATGGTTGCATCTCTCACATGTGTTGGAATTTGTTGGGAGGAGGAGAGGGTTGTCTGTGTACATGAGGCAGTTGTAACATTGCCTCAAGATTCCCAGATTCACCAGCTGGACCGGAGAGGAGATTGACAACTGACCTTTGGACATTGGTAGCATATTTAAATGACTGAGAATTCGTTTTTATGAGACCCATTGCTCCTACTATTATTGGAACTGTCTGGGTATCATTGCTCCTGCTATTATTGGAACTGTCTGGGTATCCTTCTTCAAGTTGCGTTAATTTCTGCCTGCAAATCCTGGTATTTTATGACTTTGTCTCTCTCTGTACGTAATCCACTGGAGTCACTGGGTGTAGCAATTTCAATGATCAATTATACTTTTGTCTTCTTTTTATAGACCACTATATCTGTTTTTTCCCATCTATTTTTTGAACTTTTGGTAATGGGTGATCCCATGTGATATAAAGTTCATCATTCTCTGATATACTTTGTGGCTCATGTTTCCAGTGCTTCTCAGCTACTTCGGTATTGAAATGTTTGCACACTTCCCAATGCAGCAGTCATGCCAGAGTATTATGCCTTTCAGTATACAGGTCCTCTGCCATTATTGTATTCCACCCAGCAAGAAGATGTGCAACTGTTTCTATAGGTTCATAGGTGTTTATTAGGCTAATGACCACAAGGGTTTTTAAGCCTAGCCAAGCATCCCAAATCTTTGACAAGTTCTAGTATCCTTGATAAGTGTAAGCAGTGGCTTGGGAGATGAAATATTTACAAGCAGGGGCCTGAGAAATTAACCATTTACAGACCACCTGTGTCCAATAGAGACAGAGGTACCACACCAGAGATGAATTTCCTGTTCCTCCATCCAATTTCCCAAGCTACACTTGAATTGGGCTAGGGAGGAACTCTGCTTCACATGGATGGGGAACTTGTTCCAGAGAAGGGGTAGTCTCTGAGATGCACACCTGTCTCTCCCACCAGATCCTATTTATATCACAGGCAAGGTTTAAGTCTTTAAAATGAGTAATTCTGGTATTGTTTGTTTTGTGGCTATGCAGGAGGTCCTTCAAAGTAGGGTTGATTGATGCCCTGTATGCCTAGCATAGATCTCCCTTCAACAGCCTGTAGGAGACATTTGTGCAGTTTTGCGCTTGTATACAACTCAGCAAAGCTCCTCGTGGGTCCTGCAGAGTACTACAAGCAGCAGAGTGACAAAAGAGTGACTTTCAACTAAGTATTTTTTACTCTGCATTTTTCTTGTGACTGCTAATTTCGCCGAAAAAAACGATTTCTAGCATTTCGGTGCTTTAAAAAAACTATTTTTGCTGCATACTATTCTATTTTTTGCTGTTTGCACTTTTAAAGTCATTTAAGTCATTTTTTGTGTTGTTTAACTGCTGTAGGCTACACACTAAAGTGTGCCAGCCTGTTCTAAGCATTTAAAATGTTTTTTGTGTAAGTTTACTGTATTTTCTGCAAAAAAATAAAAAAATTAAAAAATTCTTGTTTTCCGCCTTTTCTAAGCTAGTCTAGTTCAGTTTTCAGGTTCTGCTCAATTCAGGGCTGTGGTTCAAGTTCCTGTGTTGCCCATATCCTTACTTGGATAGGAGGAAGTTTCTCTGTTCACCAGTGAGAGTGGAGAGCTTTGAGCAGCCTATATGTCCCTGGAGGAGTAGTCTCAGCCCTGCAACTAGTAGTTTATTGGCCGTTTTGGACTAATTTCTATCTCTTTCATCTCCCTACTTTAAAACCCGCATTTGCCAGGTTTTGCGCGGCTGCACACCGCACAGCGCCAGTTAGCTAGGGTTAAACTATTCCAGGCTCCACGAAGTCTTCTCTTCAATTTTTCCCTTGGAATTAGTCAAATTCTCAACTAAAGCACTCTAACCTTCCTTTTACAGTCCAGCACTTGCTCTAAGCTCTCAGTAAGCACTAATAAACGCTAACACTACACCCCCCCTTTACTATACAGTAGTACAAGGCTCCCTATTCATCCCTACCGGACAATCAGTAAATCAGTTCAGTTATCCATACAGGCATGTCTAAAGGGCAGTTTCAGGTGTACTCTCCAGTCCAGCTGGTGAATCTGGGAATCTTGAGGCAATGTTACAATTGCCTCATGTAGACAGACAACCCTCTCCTCCTTCCAACAAACACACATGTATGTGAGAGATGCAACTATACAGCCAAACTAGAGGCCAAGCTTTCTCAACCCAAGGCTGGAACAGTCAGTCAGGAGGGGAAGGGAAACACTTGCACCACACTACCAGTCTCACACACACCAGTCATATCTGCACCAGCAAACAACACACATAAATACACAAAAACATACTCGGAGACTCTAAATAAAAATCTGCCTAAGCAGCAGAGACCTCCAAAGCAGACAGATAAGCAACCTCCGCCCTCTAACAACAACCACATATCACATACTTCACAAAGTCAGTGTGCCACGCAACCACAGCCCTTAAGGCTAAATAACACACCCAATACACTAGTAATAGGAGACTCTGTTGTCAGGCACACTGATGTTCCACTCACTAGACTGAACAAGGAGAAGGTTACTGTAAGCTGCCTGTCAGGTGCCAGGATCTGCCACATAACACAAGCACTCAGGTCACTTCAAAACAAGTACAAATATGACTCTGTCATTGTACATGTTGGTGTGGATGACCTGAGATATAACTCCCTGGACTACATGAAAAGAGACATAGAGGAGCTCTCTGATCCTGTAGCCCAGGCTGGTATGACCCTGACCCAGAGTAGCATCTTGCCCTTACCAAGAATTATGCCACAGTATAAAGAAAAAAATGATCAGTTTTAACAATTGGCTAAGCTATTAGTTCAAAGGGGATCCAGTGTCTGTCAGCCTGGGATGACATACTCGACAAGCCACGCTGCTTCGCCAGAGAAGGCTTGCACCTGTCACCCTTAGGCTTTTGGATACAGGCCAAGGCTCTTGCCACCCCCATAGTGCCTTTTTTAGGCAAGGCTCAAAAGACAAACCCACCTGCATAAACAACACAAGTAATCAAAAACTGAGGGTAATGCTACTCAATGCCAGAAGTCTAAACCTCAAAATGCATACACTCGAGGAACTCCTCAGCATGGAGAAAATTGATATCTGTGCAGTAACAGAAACCTGATTCAAGGCTTCAGAGAGCACCCCAGCACTACCAGGCTACAACTCATACCATACCTTTCAGCCCCGGAACTCGGACCGAAATAAAAAAGGAGGGGGTGTATCCATCTTCATAAGGGGTACTCATACCTCCAGGTTAGCAGCACAGCACGAGGCCTCAGAGACCATCCATGTGCAACTAACAGTGGGCAAAGCTGCTTTTCAGATTGTAGCTTGCTACAGATCACCCACCATGTCTCAGGACCCCCACTTAGCATTCCTGAGAACATTGGAAAATATGAAGATCCTGCCAAACACCATGACACTGGGTGATTTCAACTACCCAAACATTGACTGGGAAAACTTCTCAAGTACAAACTCTTTTAGCCAATGCTTCCTAGAGTTTATAAACTCAAACGACCTGTAACAATTGGTCACCATGCCCACAAGAGGTGACAACATACTGGACCTGTTCATCACCAACATGGGGGATCAGTGTTCCACACGAGAGGTAAACCCCTTGCTGGTAAGATCAGACCATAAACTAATCACACTAGACATCCACATCCCGACCCCACCCTCAGTCAAGGAAACCACTGTGAAAAACTTTTCAAGAGCAAACTTCACTCTTCTCAAGACTGAGGTGGAAAGTTTCAAAGCCCCTTTGCTAAAGGATAATGCTGCCCAAACTGCAGAATCCTTTACAAATACATTCTATGAGCACCTACAGGAATGCATGGATCGAGCCATCCCAAGTAAAACCAAGACTCACTCCCCCAGTCTGGTGGTCCCCGGCCATAAATAAGCTATACAACAGAAGGAGGAAACTATTACATGATAGAGCAACATCCCAAAAAGGAAAGGCATCCCTGATCAGTATTAGCAAGAAACTACGATCCCTCATAAAATCATCCAAGGCCAGTTTTGAAAGAAAAATTGCCAAAGACTCTAAAGATAATCACAAAGCCTTCTTTAGCTATGTCAAGAACCTAGGTGGCAAATCTCAGATCTGCTCTAAGCTAGTGCAAAATGGCAAAAAATACGCTGAACCAACTGACATTGCCAACATCCTGGCCGACAGGTTCAGTGCAAACTTTACGCCCCCTCACCCCCAAAAGGGCCTGTGTCCATCCCAGAAGAATGTAGAGCCCCAGACATCACAGACATGCAGGTGAAAACAGCCATATCCAAAGCCAAAAACACAGCATCAATGAGACCAGATGGTATCCCAGGCTGCGTCTTACATGAGCTCCAAAATGAACTAAACCCTCACCTAAATTCACTGTTCAAACTCAGCCTTACCACAGGCTATGTACCCAAGGAATGATGTACAGCAACAGTTATCCCGCTCCAAAAAGGTGGTGCCACAAAAGATCCTGGGAACTATTGCCCTATAAGCCTGACTAGCCTGGTCTGCAAAGCTATGGAGCACATCATCATGGAACTCATAAACAAAGACATTGAGAACCTCCAGACACTAGACCCTACCCAATTTGGCTTTGTTAAAGGCAGATCCTGCCTCTTAAACCTAGTTGACTTTTTTGAAACAGTTATCAAGGCCATAGATGAGGGAAAGGTAGTCCACACAGCCTACCTGGACCTCACTAAGGCGTTCAACACCATTTCCCACTCTGGCATTATAGATAAGCTCACCAGCTTGAACATTAATTCCTATGTCATGAGATGGGTTACCAACTGGCTCACAGATAGAACTTACCTGGTCAGAGTTGCAGGTGCCATGTCCAACTCCAAACCAGTTACAAGTGGCATCCCACAGGGCTCAGTCCTGGGGCCCCTCCTGTTTGGTATATACTTCTCTGAGGTACAGGCAAGCACAGGAGGACTATGGCTGACCAAGTTTGCTGATGACTGCAAACTGGGGGCCATAATCAATTCTCTGGCTGACTCAGACATCCTCCAGAAGGGTCTCACGGAGACAAATACCTGGTGTCAGAACCATGGCCTCAAGCTAAATGCCAAAAAGTGGATAGTCATCCCCTTTGGGAAAAACAAAGTGCCCACGAATTATCACATAAGTGGAAATCCACCAAGTACAGAAGATGTAATTAGGGATCTGGGGACCCGATAGCAACCTCTCCTTTGATAATCATATTGCCAAGGTGGTTAGAAAATCCTTCTATGTAGCCCACCTAATCACAAAAGGGTTCACATCTAGATCAAGAGAGGTCATCGTGCCCCTCTACTCATCACTCATTAGGCCCATAATAGAGTACAATGCCCCATTTGGAATGTACCTTACTCGACACCTGCAACAGCTGGAAAGACCACAGAAGTACCTCACCAAGAGGATCATGGGCCTCAAACAAATGCCCTATGCAGCTCGACTAAAGAAACTCCAGCTCTATTCGGTTGCTTACCACCTGCTCAGAGGTGATCTCTGCCTGATGTACAAGGCCATGTCCAACCCGGAATTAATGGACATGCTCCACCTAAAAATAAAAACAAATTTCTTAGAGCCACACACTCCAGTGAGTTAAACCTCAGCACATTAATAAACAGGACATGCTGGAGGGACAGATTCCTGTCCCAGAGACTTCCCTCACTCTGGAATAGAATCCCAATTTATGTTAGGCAGAGCCCCTCACTGACTCTCTTCAAAAGAAATTTTGACGAGTGGATGGGAAATCATAAATTTGCCCCTGGGATCACTTCAGTGGCCCTGCTAGACAGAGGCACACGAAACTAATTTAAAAGGGAGGCAAAAGCCAATACATTCTAGCTAGGCTTATAAATGCCCTTGGGCAGATAGCCTAGTACCTACCTATGAACCTATGAACCTATGAACATAACACAGGGATAGGGCCTTGAGACAGTCTCTATAAGACTTGTTACTTACACCCCATATTCTTTTAGTGAGAAACCTCTGTGGATGTTCTGATTGTTGGATATGTCTGGTTAGGTACATAACAAAGGCGGCAATGTACTCAATGATAAGTCTGATGAATGCCGCATACAGTGGAACAATGACTTTCTTGGACTTAGATGCCATTCCTTTGTTTACAAGTTGCACAACATAGAATGACTTCCTCACTGCTATAGATAGGTGATAGTTAATAGCTAGATTATTGTTTGTGTGTGTCCTTAAGTTCTTGGCTAGTGGGTCATCTCTTAGTGGTATGTTGTCAATATGACAGTTAGCAAGGGTGGATGACTTCCCAAAGGATACTATGATGCATTTCTTGCCATTTAGTTTTAGTCCAAGGCTCTAACACCAGTTATTTGTCTGTTTCATGTTCTTCCTGGCGAACATTTGTATCAGTGGGGGATTCAATGACAGCTCCTAATTTGCAACCATCTGCAGATTTAGTCAGCTAGAGGCCGTTGACATTAGCTTTGACTTCAGAGAAGTAAATGCCAAAAAGGAATGTCCCCAGGGCCGATCTCTGAGGGACTCCACTTGTGACATGCCTCTTTGTAGAGGTGGTCCCCAATTCAAGTGCTTTTATCCTGCTGTTGTAAGTGCTTTTATGCAGTTCTGTTTTACATGACTTGCATTTGTCTGTTTCCCCCACATGTTCAATGGACTTTATAAACCAGCATCTATGTAGTCCACTATCCTGGGCCTCCAATATTAACTTTTCATCTTTTGATTTAAATTCATCTCTCATTAACCATTCCTGCATCAGTTCATGATTGACATGAGGTTGTTCCAGTAGTTTTCTGTACTTACGACTGTATTTATGCCTTTTCCACATTTCCTGCCTTCTCATTTGATCCTTTTCCTTATATTCTTTCTTTTGTGTTATTTATTTATTTTTGTTGCACATTCATTTGCTATTTGATTTTTGTCTGTTTGGTTTGATTTCCATTCCCACTTGCCACAGATGCACTTTTGCTAAACTAAGAAGGAAGTCATCTTAGATTTGTTCTCTTCATGGTTTAAAACTTTCACTATGTTTGGATCTGGTGATGTCAGCAGATATGTGTGCAGTCCTATGATTGCAGATCTATACACTTAATCAATTTTGAGGAGGTCCATGCCTCCTTCAGAACAAGCAATATATAACCTTGTTATACATTTATTTTTATATATGATTTGAAAAGAGTGAAACATTTTTCTTGTTTTCCAGTCCAAGTGATCCAATACCATTTGATGCCAGTCAATCACCCCAGAAATGTAAGTTAGAAAAGGAAGAGCAAATTGGTTTGTAACTTGGACTTTGTTCCTAGATGTCAGGGCTGTTTTCAGTATTAATTTTTATCTTCTAAAATATTCCTTACTGATTTTTGTTTGCATTTGTTAACTCTTTATTGTCGATCTTTCATCAATTCCCAAATATTTATACACTCCCTCCTGCTGGAGTTCCTTTATATCACATTCCTGTCCCTGGCTGATATTTTCTTGGTGCTGCAATGTTCCCCCTTTAAATGTTGCTTTTGCACATTTATCAAGACCAAATGACATTCTTATATCATCTGAGAAAGTTTCAACCACCTCCAGTTGTGCTTTCAGCTCCTGATCTGATGAACTATACATATTTAAATCGACCATAAAAAGAAAATGAGAAGTCTTTACAGTTTGTTGTTTTCTGGGAGTTAAATTGTAACCATGACCTAATTTGCTTAATGGGTTAAGGGCAAGACAAAAGAGCAATGGTGACAAAGTGTCACCATGGAATATTCCCTCTTTGAATTTTTATTCCTGGGATAATAATTGGTCCTTTATCATGGCTTAGCTGCAAAGTGGTTTGTCATTGTTTCATGGTCACTGTCATGTAATTAATCATTATAGGGTGTGTCTTATACATCTGTAAGCACCCTTTATCTATGAATGTGGGATGCTGTCAAATGCTTTTTTGTAATCTATCCATGCCATACTTAGATTATTTTCTTTTTTACAATTCTCCATTATGACTTTATTTTACAACAAATGATCCTTTGTTTCATATGACTTTCTTTTGATACCCTTTTGTTCTATTGCCATGAGAGAGTTTTCTTCCAAATGATCAGCTTCAATTCCAGTATATAGTTTATACATCTCCAGAAGCCAAGTTATTGGTCTATAATTTTCAGGATACCTTGCAGGTTCACTATTGTTTTCTTGTTGTTAACCAAGATGGTGTCTGTTCAGAATGTACATATAAATAGTTCTTACGCAAGGCTAAATCTTTGTGTAAAGATGTTAATACCTTTTAGCCAGACATTAGGTACTGCATTTGGGTTTTGGGTTTCCATTTAGGAGCTTTTCTTAATTTTATTTTAATTTCTCTGGCTGCTACAACAACCCATTTCATACCCTCTACATTTGAACTTACTGTTTTTTTTTGCTTCTTCTATCAATTCAGCATCATTATTATGGTCTACAGGTTTTCACAGATATTTCTCCAAAATGTGTCTATTTCTTTTATTTTGGGGGTGTTTCTATCCCCTTTGCTTTGTTTTCCAATTCTCTATAAAACTTTTTTGGGTCATCAATGAATTGCTTATTTTGTACTTTTCCTTTATATTTATCTACTAAAAACAGGTGACTGTGCAGTGTGTAGCTGCTCTACAATAAAAATAGTATAACGAATGGACTAAACACAAGATAAACTTCAAGCACTTTAATAACATTAAGCACTTTCATTCCATATATCTATGACTTTTTAATCAATTAACTAAACAATTAACTAAATCTCTTAAAAGCTAATTTAATCATAAAAGGGGGAATTCAAAACATCTTTAAGAACAATACTCATAGTTAAATAACTTAGATAATTCATTAGTTTAAAAAGTTTAAAAAACGTCAGATGTGTTTTTGTACAGGTTTTAATATATTTTTATGTATTTTAATAATTTAGCTGTACAAAATTTTAACACAGGTTTAATGATGACATAATCATTCAGACCTGGAGGGGTGAAAACATTCAACCTGAACTGCCACTGGAGTTCTCTGCACTCTTTCCATTTTCCCCAGTCCTTTCCTCTAGGGTCCAGATCTACTTGTTCTAATATACCAAATTTAAATTCATTGTCTATTTCATTTTCTATTTCTTTAACTTCTCCATTACTAATCCTCTTTTCTGCTTCTTCCTTTGTTTTCCTAGTTTTTGTATTGTAAAATTTTCCATATCCAGGTACCTTTGCCAGTATTATTCTTCAAATATCTTTGGTGCTGCTTCTTTGTATTGATTAGTTTTGCCTTCTCCTTTGCATATATATATATATATTACACCATATTAAATCTCTTTTTCCTTCTTATGTCCATATTTCTTCTTTAGATGTTTCCTCCACCTCCACCACCTGCTTCTCCTTAATTTGGGGACTCATTGTTCCAGCATTCTTTGTTATAAACTTTATTAGACCTTATACACTAAATTCCTCTCACTTTGCAGGTATCCCATAACTTCAGCTTCTATTTTTTTATTCTGCTTTACTAATCTTCTGCTCTATATTCCTTTTTTGTGATCTTATTTTTTATATTGTGAAATTTTCCATATATGCGTGCCTTTGCCTGCATTTCTTTTCAAATATCTGTGGAACTGCTTTTTTTATTGTTTACACTGGCTTTTTCCTTTGCATAAATATCGCATCATATCAGATGTCACTTTCTTTCTCATGCCCGTGTTTATTTTTCATACTTTTCAAAAATCTTTAGATTTTATTCTTTATATGTTCATACTTCTTCATTCACTTCCTCTTCCAACTGGGCATAAGTTTCTTAGTCTATATAATGTTTTTCATGGATCTGTTGTATTAATGAACACAAATTTGTATTTGAAGCTTTTGACAGTTGTTATTGAACAAGTATTTTTCTTTCGTCTTTTTTCTCTCTTAATCTTTTTGAATATCTTCTGTCTGGAAATTTTGAGCTTTGCGCATAATAGTAACAATTTATAAGTTCTTTCTTATCCTCAATAGTCTACTCTGTCTTCTTCGTGGCTCTTTTTTGGCCTGATAATTTTTGTTGCTTTTGTGGACTATTACTTCCTTCTACAACTTGGGGCCATCCCTCCTTTAGCCTGGACTAATCACATTGTGAGAATGTTTCAGTGTCTTGAGGACTTTTTTCCAGTCCTGGCACCAGTGCACATATTAGGATGGGTCACTTTTTTATCCTGAGACTTGTACACCCAGCTGCCTTTGTTTTAGCCCGATTCTGTCCATGATACATGCTATATAAAATACATCCTATATATCAGTGTCATCTTGGTGAGATTTTTGTAAAAATAGGGACGGTACTCACCAAGACATGAGGATGAATTTATTGTCAGCAATAATATTCTCCTTTGCTTGCTGATTTTATCATCTCTCCATTCAGACCCGTATCGGTAGTCAGTAAGATGGCATCTATGTAGCTGTAGTGATCTGAACACTGCTGTACTCCGAAATGCAAAATGCTAGTTTTTTTTTGCATTTTGTTGTGACTTCCAGTGTTGAATATTTAAAACATAAAAAAAAAAAATTAAAGAGCTTCATTACGGTACTGTGATATGTACACCTCCATGTACATGTCATGATAACATTTCCTGATTCAGCAACCACCCTTACTCAGTGCTGCAGGATCCATGTCCACAAAGGCATGCAGCACCACATAGGGCTGGCCCTGTAGCTATGCTGAATGCTAATGATGCATTTTTGGGAGAGGCATATGCTAGCTATCCATGTGGTCTCTCCTCAGAACTTCCTCAAGAAGATATCTACATGGCTGGGCGATTCAAAAACTCACTCAGCCATGTAGATCAGTATGGCTTTCCACACCACATAGCAGTACTGTACACACTGAAGATCAGGGGTGGCCAAAACCACTAGGGCAGCAATGATTACTCTCATCCATAACACCACCAATGGCAGTACATGCATCAGAGGATAGGGCAATCACTAGACACCAGGGATTACACTTAAAGTGCCATAATGACACCAATGGCAGTACAGATATTGGCTTGAGTGTGGAAGGACCCACTAGATACTGGGGAATATTCAAAGCAAGTGTTGTAATGGCACCAACAGCAGTCTGGGGATGGGGGTTGGGGGATACACTGGACCACCAGGGAATATAGATAGGTGCCATAATGACATTTCAATTATTATGGGTATGGAGGGGCACAGCTATTCTCTGTCTCATATCGCCTACTTAGAGGCGATCTCAGCTTGACTTACAAAGCCATGTCTGACCCAGCTCTGTTAGAAATGCTACATCTAAAAAAATCCCAATCCCTTCACACCACATGCTCCAGAGACCTCAACCTCATTACCACAGTCAACAGAACATGCTGGAGAGACAGGTTCATAACTCAGGGACTGCTCATGCTATGGAATAGACTTCCCATACATGTCAAACAGAGCACCTCACTGGCTCTGTTCAAGATAAATGTTGTTGAGTGGATGGAAAACAGAAAATTTACCCCGGGGATCACTTCAGTGGCTCTACTTGACAGAGGCACTAGAAACTAAGGTCAGGTGGCATGATGCCAGGGTAATCCTAAGGGCTAGACTTGTAAAGGCTCCTGGGCTATTAGCCTAGTACACACCTATGAACCTATGAACATGGGAAGACAGACAGGGTAGGAACAGGTATGGTGACCGTGGTGTATATGTGTTCATGTTTTGTGCACTTGCACTTGCCTTTGTGGCAGAATGACAGGAGGTTAATGCCACTATCTATACAAGCAGCAGTTTACTACAAAGACATAAAGACTAGCAATGATCTACATGTTTTGGTAGTAAATGAAATTCAGAGACATGCGAATTATCCAATAATGAGGCCTTACCTCATCAGAGCTAATATGATTCTGAATCACCAATGGGAATGTCATGCTAGTTCTTTTAATGAATCCCAGTATTTGTCATTTTGATCTCACCATTTGTCATTTGAACCAGATGCCTTGGCATGCAACACTGGGTGGGCACAAGACTGTAGGGATAAGATTACTTTATGAGACTTTATGTAACTTAACATCTCCTAATTCATAAGTGATATTTCTTCCAGTGGTAACTGCTCAGATAAGGGTGAGCTATGTTTCTGGATGAGTACCCAGTTTAGGAATGTACCATTTACACTTGTAACAAAGGTCTTATACTTGGTCTCCATATTTCCTGTCAAGCTAAACTGTTTCTTTTTGGAAAGAAGCTTCTGGATTACTGCAGTAGAGTAACAAAAATACGTATTTGTTGAACATTACTTGTGGGAATTCTAAGCTAAAACTGTCAAAAACATTAAATAAATAAATAAAATAACTTTCTTTATAGTTGAGCTTTGTAAGCATAAAGTGACTTAACTTCTAGATTATTATAGTGTAACAGTGAAACAAACATTAAAAGTTTATTTGTTCAGAATGTTTACAAGATGGTTGCCAAATCCCATTGCATCAAGAGTGTGAATACTAAGTAATTCTAAATGATGAGCGTCGTGACTTGTAAATTGTGGAAGATAGCGCTCCTGAGTCCTTAGACCTTAGTCTTAACCACTGTAGTCCAGGGGACTCTCCTTTTGTCTCACAACAACACTGCAAATTACATCGATTTATTGCATTTAATTTCAGAAAATGGAAATGAAAGGATTCATTAAGAAAGAAAAAAAGAACTAAAAGGATAGAATATGTCAATTTGGAGCTAAAATGCAGTTCCAGTACTGTTATTGTAGTTTAATAAATGCATCTGCATTCCCATGTGGCTTGCTCCTCACCTGTTTGTTTTAGATTAGCATTTGCAGTCTGCGATGACACAAGGGTCAGTTCCTATAAAATACATATTGATACCTACTTTGATGCAATAGTTTATCAAGTTTATCCATTTTGTGTACATTAATATATAGAGCACATTAGTCCTAACAAGCAAAGGTGATAACTGAATTAAATGAGAGGAATGCTGTAATATGGTGCAAATACAAAACAAGTGAAAATGCAAATTTATGTAGAATGTGATATACCTGTATATATATATATATATATATTTATACATATATGTAGGTCTGTGTAAACTGGTTGATTACACATTTGTGTAACAAACAATTCATCTAAACATTTTGATCTAAAATCACAAGTTGTCAACAACACATCTGTGTGACATCTGGTCTAAGCCCATTTAATCAAAAAATGGGAAGTACAGAGAATGCTTCAAGCAGTGCAACCTAGAGACACCTCTGTCCAGCACTTAATGCAGATCGCTGTTTTTCATTATAAATCACTGCTGGGGCAATGACTAATTGTGCACCAGCAGTGATTTCCTGCTTTTGAGACAATTCTTCCTTCTAAGAATTGGTGCAAACAGGGAGTTGACATGTATAATTCTATGGGGTATGGATGCATGCCCTATGCAAAAAAAAAAAAAGAACTTGAAGTTAACTTTTTCACAAACTTAGAAATTCAGTAATTTTCCTTCTTGATGAGTGTGTTATTGATATTTTTTTTACACATATTGTGTTTAGACCAAATATTTTTAAGTCAACTGATAAAACTATCTTGAATTATTTGTTGAAAAATTACAATCCCAGGATTAGTCAGATTTCATACATAAAAGAGGACTAAAGCTTGCAAATATTCTACAACTTGGAAAAGTGTTTATGATCTTCGGTCACTTTAAGATACATTAGATTACTACTCCATTACGGGTCTCTGCAATAACTTGTAGACATGTTCCCTTTCTAGGTAATTTTTCAGACCACTTTGCTAAATTTTTCTTTTAATTAAACCTTAGATTCCAAATATACAAAGCCTTATACCAAATCAAGATATTTTTAATGAGTTTACGCCATTGTAACTACCTTCTGAAAATCTAAACATATAAATAAATAATATTCCTATGAGTATTACTGTTGTTGTCTGATGAGCTAAAACATTTACTTGCACCAAACTGTTGAGAATGGTAATCTAATTCTTTTCTCAGTCCTAAGAGAACCATTGGAATCATAGCAAAAGATCACTTTTGAAACTTAGTCTGATTAAGGCTGACATGTCTAAATATTTAAAGTTATTTAGTTACAAGATTCCAAAACTTTATCTAATTTCCCCTTGGCTTTTTGTCTCAAAAAGAACACGATTTATGTTTTATTTACAATTCAGTCTTAAACTTTAGCATTTATTCAGAGATACACACTTCTTGTGTTATTAGTCCTCACATCCAGTATTTAACCTGACTGACTTTCTAGCTGGAAAATGAATATAAATCTTAATTACACATCTAATGCATACATCAATAATTTATGTTACTGCGGAATAACAACTTGACTTCACACAAGCCAGCTGCAATGGATAACCTGTCATCTCCTGAATGCTTTTTAGAAGGAAAGATACAATTGCAGACCTACTCCATATTTTTAAAACCATAGTTCTGTTCAACTAATATGAAAATATCTGCTGGAAAATCTGGTTGGCTTATCACTTTTTTAATTAAACATTTTTGGAAATGTATAACTGTGTACTGGGTATATACCAACAGTGTATCATGTATGAAAAATAATGTGATAGAGTATTTTCTGTTAAAATTACTTAGAAAAAATAAAATAAAAGTTGACTTTATCAAAATAAATATAACAATTATAGTCTTTATTACTAAAATTTCACTGGTTCTTACAACACAGGTAACATCTGTTGCTTTTTAACATATTCACTTCTGTGTTTATTATAATGTAAAATTAACATATTTCTGTTTAACTTAAAAGTTGCAGTACCTCTGGTGCTTAACACTGACCAAGTGAAAGATGCCGTGTCCATTCTCTGGTCAAATTTAAGACAAACTTGTACCTTGAATTATTCTTTTCCTGAGCTGATGCTCTGGTCTCCAACTCTTCTTGTATTTGTAAACTATTACAGATGCTTCTAGAACTTTTTTTCCATAAAGCCTGATTTGCTCCAGCATGTTCTCCTTTAAATATCCTTAGGCTTATATCCAGGGACTATTTCCATTAACAACAGATATTCACCTTAAAGTATTTCACTTTAAATGCAAAGATATACTCAATGGAATACTAAAATTTATGTTTTCTATGAGGAAACCATCATGCTGTTTTACACATTTTACTGATTACAACTATTGGCCAAGTTTAATTTCAGCATCAGTGAAGAGTGAAGCTTTTTGTCACCAAACATTTATTTACTTATTTATTTATTTTATTTTACATTTGTTGACTAGGATAGTCCGACTGGATGCATGTCCATTTTCAGCATTGGCCCGGGGAGAAAAGCTCCAAGGGTAAGCAGATACAGCATTACAAAATACCAGCATTACATATTACAAACAGACTATTTACAGTGATACATAAGTAAACAAGTTAAACAAGTTCCACTGGTTAGAGTTAATCCCGAGTGTAAGTCAGGATTAAATTAAATTACACAGTAAACTGGTTAACAGATTTTTACACATTCTAGAGAGAGTTAGCCAGGCTTGATACACTGACATAGCCAGTTAAGTGCCTCATGTTGTTTAAGTCTAGTTTTAAATTGACCTAAGGTAGAAAGTCAGGTAATATCATCTGGAAGAGAGTTTCAGGGTCTACTTACAGAGTTTGCAAAGAGAGACCCACTGGCTGTGTTATTCATTTTGCTAGTCTGAATTAGTAGTTTGTTAGAGGATCGAAGCAGTCTAGGATTGTTATAGGGAGTGATAATATTTTTAAGTGCAGGAGTATTGTCCGGATTATAGAGGATTTTATAGGCCATAATCAGTTGGTTATACTGGATTAGGCTGGGTAGTTCAAGCCACCCAAGCTGATTTAGATTGATGCATTGATGTGTCCTAAAAGGCAGCCCAGTGGCAAACCTGGCAATGTGGTTGTAGCAAATTGAGAGTTTGTTAAGGACAGTCTTGTTTAAATTCGAGAGTAGAGGGGATGCATACAGAAGTGTTGAAAGAAGGTGAGAGTGAGATATGGCAATTTTAGCTGGAGGGGTCAGGAAGGCTTTTATTCTGTAAAGTGACCCTAGTTTTTTATTGATGGTTTGATAGTTTGGTTAACATGTAGGTTGAATTTTAGATTATTATCTATGATGACACCTAATAGTTTTGTAGAGGGATCAGGGGAAATTATTGTGCCATCATTTAAATTTATGGTAAAGGTAAAAGCGGTAGACCTACGCGTTGGTGAAAATAACAGCATTTTAGTTTTTTTTGGGATTTAGGATCAGACAACATTCAGAAAGCCAGTTTTCTATTGTATTAAAGGTTGTCTGGGTAGCTGACCATAACTCTATTGGAGATGTGGCTGAGCAAATCAGAGTAGAGTCATCAGCATATTGGATACAGCTGACTTTTGGGATGACACTATAAAGGTCGTTAATGAAGATGGAGAACAACAATAGCCATAGTATAGAACCTTGTGGTACTCCAAGGGTGTTAGGTAGAAGATTAGAGAGTTTGTTCTGCCAGAGGACAGCCTGCTGTCGACCATTCAGGTAGGATTGAAACCACTGAAGGGCTCTAGTATCTATACAGAATGTTTGCAGGGTGTGGATTAAAAGTTGGTGATCAACCATATTGAATGCCTTGGAAAGATCCAAGAAGAGGGCTGAGGATATATAATTATTGTTGCGATTATGGTTTATGGTGTTGGTAAAGGCTAGGAGGGCTGAAGTAGTGCTATAATGAGGATTGAAGCCATGCTGAGTGTCTGCCATAAGGTGATTCTAGATTAGGTGGTGCATGAGTTGTCTACGAATACATTTTTCCATAATCTTTGTAAGTGGAGAGAGTATAGCTATTGGCCTATAATTGGAGAATTCAGTAGAGCTGCCTCCTTTGTGAAGTGGGATTATATAGGATATTTTCCAGATGGTGGGAATTTTAGCTTCTACAATGGTTCGATTGATTAATATTGAGACGGGGTAAGCAATAGCATCAGCTGATTTTTGTAGGTACTTGGCAGGGAGTTGAGCAGCAGAAAGTGTAGTGGGTTTTAATTTTTTGATCAAGGTACGGATAAGTGAAGCAGTGACTGATTGGAAGCTGAACGTGAGTAGGTTTCTAGGGGTGGTACTTTCAGGACCAGGGGAGCTAGGAGGTAGTTGGCTAGCTAGGGCTTGAATTGTCTCAGTAAAGAATCATTTAAAACTGTCAGAAACATCTTCAGGGGTTTTATCAATAGTAGTAGCAGGGATTGGGGTGGAAGTTTGTCCAGGATGTAGTAGATTATTTAAACCTGCCCAAAACTTCTGAGGGTTATTTTGATTTACTCTCTGTAAATTACAGTAGTATTGTTTTATGTCTTGTAAAATAGATTTTTTTTTATTTTCGTTCCTGGATTGCCTGTATTTAATGTGATCTTGGGGGTCTTTAGAAGAATGCCATAAAGCCCATGCTTTGTTTCTAAGGGTAATTTTGAGTTTAGACTCTTTAGAAAGCCATGCTGCAGTTTTTGCCTTTGTTCTCTTTGAACGAACAGGTGCATGCAAATCAAGGATCTCAAGGAATTTGTTGTTAAAGTATACAACTGCCTCCTCTAAGGGGAGGTGTTTTAGAATAAACCAATTATATGAGTTTAGTTCTTGTTGGAATTTTGCAGGTTCAAGTTTTTATTGTTACTAACCTTTCTGAGTAAGAGTTGTTGGGAATTAATGGCTTTTTGCTTAATTACATATGTGAGAAGGTGGTCACTTAGGCAATCAGGGAGGGTACCAGAGGTGTACGGTTGAGGGTGACTATTTATAAATACCCAGTCAAGTATGCTTTCTTTTTGGTTGGGTTTACCTATCCTGGTAGGGGTGGATATGATTTGTGTAAATGCGTGCAGGTTAATATGGGTGGTTGGGGATTCTGAGGAACAGGTGTCCCAGTCTATGTTAAAGTCTCCAAGTAGTAGGGTTTCTTGGGGGTAGTGACATGATAGCCAGTGCAGGATATCTTCAAGTGTAGATATATTGTTACCTGGGGGAATGTACATACAGATGATATTAATGCATTTATTTTTATTAAGTTGCAATTTGGTGGCTAGAATCTCTGAGTTATTAATCTGAGGTGGTTGTATTACATCTATGGTGACATTCAACTCAGATTTATAGAGTACAGCTACCCCACCCCCCTTCCTGGAAGCACAATCCAGCCTGTGTATGTTGTACCTAGGTGGTAACACTTCATTGTCTGTAGTGTTAGGTTTTAACCAGGTTTCAGATAAACAGAGAATCTCAGGGGAGTGGACATCCAGAAGTGTATGCAGTTCATGTACCTTGTTATTAATGCTTCTAATATTGAGATGACAGGCTAGGAGAGAGTTAGTTGGCCTATTAATTGTAGGTTTGTAGCTTAGATTGCAAGTAGAGGGGGGTATGTGTATCTGAAGTGGGTGGGCCAGGATTGGGATGAATATCACCACCAAGTATTAGGTTAAGTCTATACTTGGTGATGAACTTCAGGAATTTGTTTATTAGTTTGTGGTAGTGTTTGGATCTAGAGCTAATGTGCCTGGGGTTGAGATGTTGATAGACTGAACAAGATGTTGGCTAGGACCTGGTACTGTAAGTATGGCTGAAGGTGGGAGGATTTACAGCTGGGGTGATAGTATGGCCTTTCGGGACCTGAAATCCCATGAGAAACTGGTTTTCATACATGGTAAGGAGGTATGGTGCAAACAAGAGGGATAGTAAGGAGGAGTATATCATTATTTGTGATTCAGCTAGTGAGTTAAGGAACGGTTTTACCTGGTGATGCAACACCAGAAGATAGAGTGGTGAGGTAAAGGTACTGGAAGGGGGATGGGAGAATGCCAGCTGAAAGCTAATAGGTGCTATTAAAATGTAGGTAGAAGAATGGGGGTGGGTGGAATTATCCCAGATGAAAGCAGATAGGATCTAGAAAGTGGGGGAGTGGCTATAGTACTTTAAATTTAGAGGTAGTGGGAGGGAATTGGGGGCAGGGAGGGGAGCGAAGAGAGCCCAAGTATAGCAAGGGCGAACGTAGTGGGGCTATTGCAGTTTACAAGGTTTCCTAAGGTGTCCTAAAGCTATAAGGCAAGTATTATAGCTCTTAATGTAAGAGTCAGTTTACTTAACATTCACATTAAGTACATTCAAATTAAATTTATCTTAAGCTTTGATGCCCACTTATAAAATAAGTATTATCATTTTCAAAATATTACCAAAAATGTTTTCTTGATACAGAGAAATTTCCAAATATAGGAAACATTGTAATATGTTGTGCTACAATAACTAACCTAGATGTTTAATCAGCATGAAAAAGCAGTGTAAGCCTATTGGCTTTGCTGAAGTCATAGTTCTCAAATATTCCTGATTTTACAGAATGTCCCTAATTTTGCCTCACATTTTTGATCTGTTCCAAATAAAATGTATTTTCTGGCAAATTGTTAAGGCTCGTTACCACTAAATAATGACAGACATTTGAGTCTCAGACTTTATCTTTCAGAAATTATGTGCCAGTGCAAAACATGTTATTCTGTCAACTTTATAAGTATATAAGAGTACTATTTAAAATGATCTCCAATTAGGGACCTATGGTCTACATTTTTTTTTTGTTTGATGGCATTGTCCCTTAATTTTGAGCACAGAGACTGAATACTTGCAACAAGCGAAAAGCTGCAACTTGTTACCAATCTCAATTACAACCATTAGGTGTCAGTATCACATTATAATTACAACTAGGTGTCAGCAGCACCACATTATAATGACGTGAATAAAAACCCTCATACCTTTCCTTCATGAAGTTGTTGGTTTTATAATGTTCATATGTTCATAGGTTCATAGGTAGGTACTAGGCTATTGGCCCTGGGGCCTATACAACCCCAGCCAAAAAAGTACCCTGGCTTTTGCCACTCGAGAAAATTATTTTCCTGTGACACTGTCGAGCAGAGCCACAGAAGTGATCCCCGGGGTGAATTTCCTATTTCCCATCCACTCATCAAGATTTTTCTTGAAGAATGCTAATGAGGAGCTTTGCTTGATATAGATAGGTAGTTTATTCTAGAGTATGGGAAGTCTCTAGGACAGGAATCTATCCCTCTGGCATGTTCTGTTTATTGTGGTGACAAGGTTTAGGTCCCTAGAGCGTGTAGCTCGGAGGGATTGGGATTTCTTTAAGTGGAGCATGTCCAACCACTCTGGGTTTGACATAGCTTTGTATGTTAGGCAGAGATCACCTCTGAGTAGGTGATATGCGACGGAGTAAAGCTGGAGTTTTTTGAGACGGTCTGCGTAGAGCATCTGAGGCCGGTAATCCTCTTTGTGAGGTATTTCTGTGGCCTTTCCAGTTGTTGTAGATGTCTTGTGAGGTACATACCAAAAGGGGCATTGTACTCTATAATGGGTCTAATGAGTGATGAGTAGAGGGGAACAATGACCTCTTTTATTTCTGGATGAGAAACCTTTTGTGATGAGGTGTGCCACATAGAAGGTTTTCCTGACTACTGTGACAATGTGATTATCAAAGTAGAGACTACTGTCCATGTGTATCCCAAGGTCTCATCACACTTTCGGTGTTAAGTATACTACCACCTATGTTGTAGTTCATGGGTACAGTGTTTTTACCAAAGGGGATGACAATGCACTTTTTGGCATTGAGCTTGAGGCCATGGCTTTGACACCAGGCATCTGTCACAGTGAGGCCCTTTTGTAGGATGTCCACATCGTTAGGAGTTTCAATTATGGCTTCTAGTTTGCAGTTGTCTGTGAACTTCATTAGCCAAAGACCTTCTGTGTTAGCCAGTACTTCAGAGAAGTAGATACCAAACAGGAGAGGACCCAGGACTGAACCCTGTGGTATTCCACTTGTCACTGGTCTGAATTCAGATTTGGAGTCTGCTACTTTCACAGTGTGGGTTCTGTCAGTGAGCCAGTTGGCAACCCATCTTGTGACATAGGGATTTATACCTAGTTTAGTGAGTTTATCTATAATTCCAGAGTGGAGGATGGCAAGATCTAGATAGGCTGTGTGAATCACCTTACCCTCGCCTATGGCTTTGGTGACTGCTTCAAAGAAGTCTATCAGGTTTAGGAGACATGATCTGCCTTTTACAAACCCGAACTGGATGGGGTCCAGAGGTTAGAGATTACCAATGTCTTTGTTTATAAGTTCCATGATGATATGTTCCATGGCCTTGCAGACCAGGCTCATTAAGCCTATAGGTCGGTAGTTCTCGGGGTCCGTGGTGGCTCCCCCATTGTGGAGTGGGATAACCGTTGCTTTGCGCCATTCAGTGGGCACAAAGCCTGAGGCGAGTCTATGACTGAACATGGTACTTAGCTGGGGTGCCAGTTCGTTCTGTAGTTCATGTAGAATGCAGCCTGGAATGTTGTCTGGTTCCATGGATGCTGTGTTCTTGGCTTTGGAGAGTGTGGTTTTTACCTGTGCAGCTGTGATTACAGGAACTTTGCATTCTTCCAGTATAGAGATGGGCTCTTTAGGGGGTGAGAGGGGGTAAAGTTAGCACTGAACCTATCTGCCAGGATGTTGGGAATATCAGCTGGGTCTGTATATTTAGTGCCATTGTGCTGTAACTCAGAGCAGATCTGAGTGTTGTCATTGAGATTCTTGACATAGCTATAGAAAGCTTTGTGGTTGTCTTTAGAATCAGTGGAAATTTTGTTTTTGTAACTAGCTTTAGAGGATTTTATCAGGGATCGCAGCTTCTTACTGAGGCTGACCAGGGAGCTCCTCCACTCATGGGATTTTACACTCTTTTGCAACAGTTTCTTCCTTCTGTTGTACAGTTTGTTTATGGCAGGGGACCACCATATTGGCTTCATTTTTATGGAGGATAGCATCTTGGTTCTGTTTGGGATAGCATGATCCATGCACTCGTGTAAGTGCTTATAAAGTGCAATTGTGCAGGATTCTGTAGTCGTAACTGCATTGTCCATCCATATGGGTGTCATGAAGTTCACCACCTCTGTCTGAAGAAGCATGAAGTTGGCTTTGGAGAAATTTTTTACCATGGTTTCCTTAATGGGGGGTGGGGGCAGGATCTAGATATCTAGGGTAATTAGCGTATGGTTGGATCGCACCAATGAGGCTTTGACTTCAGGTGCGGAACACCAGTCACTCATGTTGGTAATGACTAGCTCTAGTATATGTTTGTCCCTGGGGGGAGTGGATAAGTTGATCCAGGGCATTGGAGTTTTGCAAATTCCAGAAAGCGTTGAATGAAGAGGTTGGTACATGAGTAGTTTTCCCAGTTAATGGTGGGGTAGTTGAAATTGCCCATTATTAGGGTGTTTGGTTGAACCCTAATATTGTCCAGTACATCAAGAAAAGAGGAGTGGTAATCCTGGGGCATGGTGGGGGATCTGTAGCAAGTTGCAATTTGGATTGCAGTTTTGCCCAGAGTTAGTTGCACTTGGATAACCTCGGCTGCATTATTCTGAGCAACTAGCCTGGAGGTGTGGATATCCTTAATGAATATGGACACACCTCCACCTTTGTTGTTCCAGGTTACATGGCCAAAAAGTGTGGTATGAGTTATAGCCTGGTAGTGCAGGGGTGCTCTCTGGAGCCTTGTACCAGGTGTCAGTCACTGCACAGATATCGATGTTCTCCATTTTAAGGAGTGCCTCGAGTGAGTGCATTTTGAGATTTAGACTTCTAGCATTGAGTAGCATCATCCTCAGTTTTTGCTTGCCTGTTCCTGTTACAGTGGTGAATTTGTCATTTGAACCTTGCCTAAAAAAGGCACTATAGCAAGAACCTTAGCCAGTATCCAGAATCCCAGGGGTGACAGGTGCAGGCCATCTCTGGCAAAGCATTGTGGTCTGTCGACCATGTCATCGCAGGCAGACAGATACTGGATCCCTTTAGAATGACACCAGAAGCTTAGCCAATTGTTGAAATCAAGCAGATTTAGTATTCTTGTGTCCTTCTTGGTGATTTCTCTATCATTTATTTTTAACATTCATCCCATTTATGACTGTATACTTTAACTTTCTCTGAACTGTAAGAGAGTTGAGAATCCCTGAAGCCTGGGCCCACATATTATAGATGCCAGACATACAAAGCAGGACAATACTGAGTGGAAAAAATACAGCAGAATGACAAATGACTAGCATGTTAACAGCTTTTCATTGTGCTCCATTACCTTAAGCCATGCTTGCAGACTAGAAGTGGGCAGCTGCGAGAATTCATTGTCCTTGATGTTTGGAAAATAAAGCTAAGGCAGCTACACATTTCCTTAATACAATGCATTCTAACAAGGAAGTAAGATTAGTCAGTGTCAATAGAACACACAACTTTATCTTACTTAAAAAAACTATCTATGTAATGACAGTCTGGACAACAGGTAGATATCTTGTGAGCACAAATGCTAACAGAAAAGCTGACAGTGCTCTTTTCTGCAAATGACATCTGTCAAGGGGGAGTGGACTTAAATTAACAGTAAAAATTACTGCTTTAGGATTAAAGGTTTATTCTTTCTCTGGTCAAAGGAGTAAGAAAGGTTACAACTAAGTATCCTGTATTATTGCTGAACTGGAGGTCCTGCAGTGACTAGTGTTAGTCATCCTCAGACTGCAGCCTCACCCCTTTTGTAACTTTCTCTTTCACAAGGAACAGGAATACACAGTCCTTTCCACAGAAAGTCCATATAATAATAACAGGATATAAACCTGCTGGCACAAAGGCAGGATATTCCACTATCAACTTTATTTGTTCTCAGATACTGGAAAGTATGAGAACAGTCTTATGAAAGCATCAACAACATCACACTTATCTTACTGATGTTACTACACACCCTACATCATAGAAACAAATACACCTGTGTGCTACATGACATCCACAGCACTTATGAGAACAGTCTTATGAGAGCGTCAACAACATCACACATCTTACTGATGTTACTACACACCCTACATCATAGAAATAAATACACCTGTCTGCTACATGACATCCACGGCACTTATGAGAACAGTTTTATGAGAGTCCAACATCACACTTACCTTACTGATGTTACTACACACCCTACATCATAGAAACAAATACACCTGTCTGCTACATGACATCCACAGCACTTATGAGAACAGTCTTATGAGAGCATCAACAACATCACACATCTTACTAATGTTACTACACACCCTACATCATAGAAACAAATACACCTGTCTGCTACATGACATCCACAGCACTTATGAGAACAGTCTTATGAGAGCGTCAACAACATCACACTTATCTTACTGATGTTACTACACACCCTACATCATAGAAATAAATACACCTGTCTGCTACATGACATCCACGGCACTTATGAGAACAGTTTTATGAGAGCGTCAACATCACACTTACCTTACTGATGTTACTACACACCCTACATCATAGAAACAAATACACCTGTCTGCTACATGACATCCACAGCACTTATGAGAACAGTCTTAAGAGAGCATCAACAACATCACACATCTTACTAATGTTACTACACACCCTACATCATAGAAACAAATACACCTGTCTGCTACATGACATCCACAGCACTTATGAGAACAGTCTTATGAGAGCATCAACAACATCACACTTATCATACTGATGTTACTACACACCCTACATCATAGAAACAAATACACCCGTGTGCTACATGACATCCACAGCACTTATGAGAACAGTCTTATGAGAGCGTCATCAACATCACACTTATCTTACTGATGTTACTACACACCCTACATCATAGAAATAAATACACCTGTCTGCTACATGACATCCACGGCACTTATGAGAACAGTCTTATGAGAGCGTCAACATCACACTTACTTTACTGATGTTACTACACACCCTACATCATAGAAACAAATACACCTGTCTGCTACATGACATCCACAGCACTTATGAGAACAGTCTTATGAGAGCATCAACAACATCACACTTATCTTACTGATGTTACTACACACCCTACATCATAGAAACAAATACACCTGTCTGCTACATGACATCCACAGCACTTATGAGAACAGTCTTATGAGAGCATCAACAACATCACACTTATCTTACTGATGTTACTACACACCCTACATCATAGAAACAAATACACCTGTCTGCTACATGACATCCACAGCACTTATGAGAACAGTCTTATGAGAGCATCAACAACATCACACTTATCTTACTGATGTTACTACACACCCTACATCATAGAAACAAATACACCTGTCTGCTACATGACATCTTTTCTTCAAAACACACCATGAAATAAGTAGTCAGAGAGTGGAGCGAAGAGAAGCAGCTTTAATCCATATATCCTGTCCTGGTACCTCGGCAATTCGCCTTCAATGGAACAAATTTACAGACTTACACATTCTCTTTTTATATATTCATCAATTAAAATAATTAATCAATCAACTCATCAAATGTTTTAACCCTATCAACACTGTGACATTATACAGCATATATAACATTTAAATTCTATCTTTTTTATCAAATTAGTAAATACTAACTACAAATTTTAATATTACATAACTTGATTAAAATGATTCACGTCATTATAAATTACCAAAAAAACGTTTGAACATATAACATTACTACTAATGTGCACACATAGAAATGTAAATATACCCAACTTTCAATAATTCAACATTGTTACACTAGTTTACCCACTATCTAAGTTCATCCCAGCCGGAAATACTGTATGATACCCTATAAGCATCCTCTGCTCTAACTTATTCAGTGCGGTTTTAAAATTTCCTATACAGAAATTAGGTCTGGCAAGCACACTAAATACAAAACCCTCACAATTACCATTATGTATATTACAAAAGTGAGTGGCCACTGGGCTCTCCATATTACCCCTCCTAATGTCACTCAAATGCTCCAGAATGTGCACCTTAACCTTCCTAGTTATCTGACCAATATACCAAACAGGTGGGGTACAATCACGCCCCAAAATATACACTACACCAGAAGACATGCAATCAAACCTTTCAAATGCCAAATATTTCCTTCCATTTATCTTGGCCCGATGCATATTTTTGATTTTATCACAAACTGAACAACGGCCACAACAATACATCCCAACATTACTATTACCCACAGGTTCTAATTTCCTATTTAATATTTCTTTCAAATTGGGGTACCTTTTGTAGGAAAAAGTAATGTGCTTTGGAAAAAGAGAACCAACTATTGAATCTTCACACACGACATGCCACAAACCTCTAATTGTTTTTTCCATTATATCAGAAAAAATGGAATATCTAGATACAAAAAATATCTTATCAGGAGTGGGCATGGTCTCAGAATTATAACTATGCTCATATCTATTCCTCCTTAACGTGTGAGTTTTACACAATCTCCATTTTAAATCTAAAAGTTGGTTACGATTGTATCCTCGAGATAGAAGTCTATCCATAGTCTCATCACAAACTTCTTCCCACAAAGTCTTATCTGAAGTATTTCTCAAAATCCTTTTTATTTCCCCTTCAGGTAGTGCCTTAATTAAATGTGGAGGATGCATGCTGCTGGCATGTAAAAAGTTGTTAACCGCTGTGGGTTTCCTGAAAGGTTTATATTGAACCAAACCATCTATCCCTACATAGAATTCCACATCCAAAAAAGAAATGTTAAGTAATGACCTATGTCCTACAAATTTTAACCCATGATGATTTTGATTCAAATCTGCCATAAACTGAGTGAACAAGGACATCTCACCCTTACAAATAAAAATTAAATTATCAATATAACGTCTGTAAAAAACGACGTTATTCACAAAAAAAGTATTCTGGAACATAAATTCTTTTTCAAACTCTCCCATATATATCACTGCATAAGTGGGTGCAAAAGCTGCACCCATTGCAGTCCCCTTCACTTGCAAAAAGAATTCTTTTTTCCACATAAAATAATTATGCGTCAAACTAAATTCTAACAAATTTAGCAAAAACACAGTACGTGGCCCTTCACCCATCATCTTCTGCATTGCTTCTAAACCCCATCTTTTACTGATATTAGTATAAAGTGATACAACATCAATTGTTGCCCAATAATAATCTTCCTTCCATTTTAATCCTCGTAAAGCTAAACATACATCTTGAGTATTCCTCACATGGGAACAAACTTTGGGAAGAAATTTTTTAAAATGAAAATCCAAAAAACAGTTAACCCTCTCAATATAAGAACCAATGCCTGAAATGATGGGCCTTCCTGGTGGATTAACAACACTTTTGTGAATCTTTGGGATGATGTAAATATATGGGTGACGAGGTTCCTTTACTAATAGTTTTTTCACATCCTTTCCAGTAAAGAAACCAAGCCTTTCTCCTCTTTCTAACAGTTCAGATAGTTCATCAGAATATAATGACGAAGGGTTATTATTCAATTTCACATAGGTGTCTTCCATTAACAAGCTGTTAACAATGCTTTCATACTTTTCTGTGTTCATCACAACCCAGTTGCCCCCCTTATCAGCAGGTTTGATAGTAACTTTATCCAGTTTTGTTCTTAACATCTTAAGAGCCAACCACTCATCTTTACTCAAATTAAAGGCCTTATCTTTCATGCAAAAACTCTTATATGCCTGCTCAATCTTAGAGAGTACAACATACTCAAAAGCATTTATAGCCTGCGATTTTTTTGGGGGGGGTAAAATTACTGTCACCTGAAA